>NW_012267253.1:3997182-4007674 GCF_000151885.1 Dipodomys ordii | reverse complement strand
CCCCCGGCTCCCGGCCGCCCCCTGCGGGCCTGGGGCCGCCCCCTGGGGTGCCGAAGGCGGGTCCCCAAAGTCCGGGCGGGCCGCCCAAGCCCCGCCCCGAGGTTTTGTTGCGCTTTGGTTGGGCCACGCGATGAGTGTTAATTTTCAAACTGCGTCTCCAGCCTTGAAACGCAGTATCCCGGAGAGATGACGGACTGTCCACCGATGCCTTACAGCGGCTGAACTGGGACTGTTTCACAGACACTTTCGACGTTGTAAAGACATTTTAGGAGCTGAAAAGAATTACACTTTATTACAAGTACAGTGTAAAATCCAGAACACACATACATCTATACAGCTATATGTAGATATATAGGTTAATGTATATATTCATGTATACATATGCGTCTCGTATATAATGTGCATATGTGTGTATGTAAATGTGTACATATATATCACTAATGCATTAATGCATGTATAAATGAGCCTATATACATGATATACATTTAATACACACGTGTATATACACATAAATGCGTTTATATATATCAATATATCATAACATTTATTAATATGTGCACATATGGATTTATGTATTAACGTATACCATACATTATATGAATATGCATTATATGCACGTATAAGATATATTAATATATACATGTGGTTATATATACATATATATTGATATATATACATTTACATATCCTATTTACAATGTCTCCTCAAAGCAGCTTGCATGTGTACAATCCGCTCTTCCTGCCTTCCTGAGTTTCAAGGTGAGCACACCTGTAAACCTTGAGCAGCAGGCTCCCCTCTCCCCCATTCACCTCTCCACTCTAGTGGCTCAGCAGATCACATGGTCTCATCTGTGTGCCAAGGGAAGGCAGCACCTCAGGAAAGGCACTTGAACGACTTCCCAACGCCAGGGAAATGGAGGCTCTGGGCAGGAACCTGGAGAAAGTAGCACTGAACTGGAGGGAGGGGATCAGAACCTCCTGGGGACACTGCTGAGACCTGCAAACCGCTTTTCCCTCCCAGACTCCTCCAGGGAGCAGTGAACCGGCCTCTCAGCCTGATTATCATTGATCCTCTTCAATCCAGGCTTTTAAGTGACAGGCGAATGGTTCTGCGCAGCGACTGTGCCGACCTGTTCTCCCCGCTGCTCACCTCCCTCATCATGGTGCTCTTTACTTACAACCGGCACATGATACTCAGCCTCAAGACCGTGGATCGCTTTGATGACCATAAAGGCCTCGCCGTCTCTTGGACCTAAGTCGTATGAGCTGTGGCACTGAGGGTTTGAGGGTATGGGGCGTCCAGGCTGTCATTTTCACACCTTGTGCTTCCGGTAAACCTCCTATGTCCCTCCACCTGTTCTGCCCCAGCCTCCACCTGCTGAGGGTCTTCCCTGGGCTGCCCCGCCATTCCTATCGAAATGTACAATTCTCTATAGATAGTAACTGTCTGACAAGCCCCTAAGTGTAAGGGATGGTAGATCTAGGGTCTCCCTTCTTATTTATTCTTGTCTGTCCACCCGTATTCCTTCTCTGGAAGTGCTTATTCCTTGCACTGAAGTGCATGCTCCCCTCAGAAATGTTCTGGGACTCTGCAGCAGCCAGAAGCTTGAGGTCATAGGAGTTTGCAGAGTATGTGGAAATACTATTTCACTGAATGACTAGCTCGGCTAGCATCATAATTTTATTTTTGTGAGGTGATAAGAATAAACAGTATACATGAAAAAAAAAGTCCTGAGAAGATTGAAGAGGATCAATGATGATCAAGCTGAGAGGCCGGTTCACTGCTCCCTGGAGGAGTCTGGGAGGGAAAAGCGGTTTGCAGGTCTCAGCAGTGTCCCCAGGAGGTTCTGATCCCCTCCCTCCAGTTCAGTGCTACTTTCTCCAGGTTCCTGCCCAGAGCCTCCATTTCCCTGGCGTTGGGAAGTCGTTCAAGTGCCTTTCCTGAGGTGCTGCCTTCCCCTGGCACACAGATGAGACCACGTGATCTGCTGAGCCAGTAGAGTGGAGAGGTGAATGGGGGAGGGGAGAGCCTGCTGCTCAAGGTTTACAGGTGTGCTCACCTTGAAACTCAGGAAGGCAGGAAGAGCGGATTGAGGAGACATTGTAAATAGGACATGCAAATATATATACATATATCAACATATATGTATATATACCCACATGTATATATTAATATATATACATATATAATACACATATACATATATACATATAATGTAAGATAAACATTAATATATAAATCCATATGCATACATAATAATATATCCATGTTATGATATATTCTGATATTTAAATATATAAACACATTTATGTATATATACATGTGTATTAAATGTATATCATGTATATATGCTCATTTATACACATATATTAATGTATTAGTGATATTGCACATTTACATACACATATAGTACATTATATATGAGACGTATGTAAACATGAATATATACATTAACCTATATAGCTACATATAACTATAAATATGTTTGTGTTCTGGATTTTACTATTTGTAGTAAAGTATAATTTCTATCGTTTCAGAAGTGATTCTGGCACCATGTAACTCTTATCAACACCTTGAAATTATATATTTTTTATTTCTTTGACACAGTGTCTCATTATGTAGCCAGGCTGGACTGGAACTTGAGGTACTCCTACCTCAATCTCCCAAGTGCTGGGATTACAATCATGTGTCACCATCCCGACTACATTGATATTACTTTACTCATTTAATAGATTGCATAACATATGTAATAAAGAAGAGATTTAAAAATAAAACTTACTTTAGATCCATGTATAGTTTTAAAAGTTATGCCTGTAATATAAAAAAGTCTCAATCTTTTGCATTTACCAAGTAATGCAAGCTTTTAATATAATCATGTAAGAGAAAAGCATGTTTTGCTAGCAAATAACTTTTAAAATAACATGTTGTATTTGGTATAGGAACAAATGTGCTGTACATTAAAATGTATCAACTTTAATGACTCACTGTAGCATCAGAAATAGACAAAACTGCTTTCCTAAATGAATGTTTGGAATTTATGCCTTTTTCTCTTGTAAAAAAAAACTAGTTTTTTATTATTATTTCCATGTTTTTATGTCTAAGTGATGAGATAAGACAGGGGTTCCTTTCGCCATCTGTAAATACCATTCTGCAAATAACAAGAAGTGGGTGTGACCAGTCTTTATTCCTGATAATGAAGGCCAAATTGCATGCAGTGGTCACTGTATTTTCTTGTTATGGCTTTGGTTCCTGTGGTACGAGAGACCTCATGGGGCGCTATACAAACATTTTGGTTAGCGTGGCATAATTTGTGGATCTACTGAATGAAGATGTCTTGATTCAAATTTATAAAATTACCATTTTATGGGCCCCATTTATTTTAGCAAACTTCTTTATTTTCATGATGGTTACTTACGAAGCAGTGCAGGACTTCAACGTTGCTGTAGAAAAGTTAAAACACACATAAGGTACATAAGAAGCAGCTGTCATGGATGGATATCTATTGTGTAGCAGCTTCCATGCATACTGGCCAGCTTACCTCCACAAGCTCCTACGTGATTCCAGTTTAATTAGGGAGGGTTTTGACACTTAATTGCTGTTTTTTAAAAATAAAAATTTAAAAGATGTAACAGGTAAATGCCCTTGAGGATATCCAAGTTGGCAGTGCCACACAGAAACTTAGCCCCTGTAGGGAAATGACCCTCCATCCCCTGAGGAAGGGGAAATGTCAGGGTCCCAAGGCATGAGCTCTAGGGAAGTACCACGCAGATGTGAGCAGGAAAGAGTGCAGCTGGATGGTGAGTTATACTCAGATCCCTCTCTCTCTCTTCTTTCTCTTTCTCTCATTTACGGTGTATTGAAACCAAAGGAAAAAAAAATTGTGATGAGAAAACAGTAAAATATTGGTTAAAAAAAAAAAAGCCAGGTGCTGGTGACTTATGTCCATAATCTTAGCTACTCAGGAGGCTGAGATCAAAGAATCATGGTTCAAAGCCAGGCCAAGCAGAAAAGTCTATGAGACCAATTAACCACCAGAAACCCTGAATTGGAATAGATTGCTAGCAAAACAAAAACAACAACTCAGGGACAGCACCCAGGCCTGAGTTCAAGCCATAGGACTGGTACAGACACACACACACACACACACACACACACACACACACACACTAAAAGCTATTTGTTCAGTTTGATTTTGTTTTTAAGACAGTGTAACAAGCCGGGCGCTGGTGGCTCACGCCTGTAATCCTAGCTACTCAGGAGGCTGTGATCTGAGGATCACGGTTCAAAGCCAGCCCGGGCAGGAGAGACGGTGAGACTCCTATCTCCAATAAACCATCAGAAAACCGGAAGTGGCGCTGTAGCTCAAGTGGTAGAGCGCTCGTCTTGAACTGAAGAGCTGAAGGACAGCACCCAGGCCCAGAGTTCAAGCCCCACGACCGACAAAAAAAAAAAAAAGACAGTGTAACAGAGTCTATTCAAGTTTTAAATGCATTCGTTAGCCCAGCAGGTTGTTTAGGATTCTCCCCTATGAAAACATCTATAGTTGTGAACAACCATGCCATATTCTATCCTATCTAAGATGACTTCCAATGTAATGTTATGGGATGTATCACTGTGGGACACATTATCATTTTAATGACAGCACTTTCATGTCACTTTGAAGTTTTATTTCTATACTTATTAAAATAGCTCTTTTTAAGATGGACTCCAGGGCTGGGAAGGTGGCTCAGTGGTAGAGCGCTTGCCTTGCATGCATGAGGCCCTGGGTTCAATTCCTCAGCACCACATAAGTAAAAAGAAAAAAGCCGGAAGTGGCGCTGTGGCTCAAGTGGTAGAGTGCCCAGGCCCAGAGTTCAGGCCCCACGACCAGACCCAAAACAACAACAACAAAAAAAGATGGACTCCAATGCACATTTTATCATGACCTCCCTTTCTCCCTCTGCCCCCCCCACCCCCGCATGGCTACGGCTTCTGCTCAGCTCTTCTGCTTCTTGGTTTCTTCCACTCATAAATCAGCAGATGCTTCAGGAAGAAAGTAGTTCAGGATATGGAACTCACCTCAGGTTACTTCTCCTGCAATTCTGGGCCCCCAACTCCTGAACAACCTTGGTACTCATTGTTGCCTTCAAACAATGAGGGTTTTTTTGTTTTTGTTTTGGGTAGTCATATATATTTTTTATTTTAAGTAGTTGTACAAAGGAGTTTTAAATAGTTGTACAGAGGAGTTTCAACATGTCAGAATGTGAGTACAATGCTGATCCTCCTCCCCTACCTTCTCCAGTCCCATTAACACCCTCAAACTTTATAGTACCATTTTTACATATGTATATTGGATATAATGACTGTATTTGCCTTCCTTCCTCTCCCTGTTCATCTGTTCCCCTTCCTCTCCCCCATCCCAACAAAATGTGTCAGCCTCATGGTATTTATCTGTTAAACTGCTCAGAAGAGTTACACCGTTAGAATCCTCCCCTGAGGATCTTTAATCTGTTTGTATACATATGCATATAATCCTGCATTTGTTTTTATATGTGTTTATAATTTAGACCTAACTTCCACATATGAAAGAAAACATATACTTTTTGTCTCTCTGAGCCACATATACTTCACTTAACATAATTTTTTCTAGGTCCATCCATTTCCCTGCAAATGATACAATATTCTTTCTGTTCCTGGAGCTTTTGTCTTCAAGGCTAGTGCTCTACCCCTTGAACCACACAGACTTAACTGCCTGAGCTGGACTTGAACCACGATTCTCAGACGTAAGCCTCTTGAGTAGCTAGGATTACAGATGTGACCCACCAGCATCTAGCTTCTACCACACTTGTAATCCACTCATCCATGATAGGGCCTTGGGGTTGTTTCCAATCTTGGCTATGGTGAATAGTGCAGCAATGAATGTGGCTGCGCAAGTGTCTTACTGTGTTTTGTGTAGTCATATGTTTAAATTAGAGAGCATAAAGCAGTGTGAACCAGTCAGTTAAGACCTCTGCTCCATCTTAGGAGATGAACACAAAAGGCACAATGTCTATGTGGATCTATGTGGATCTAATCATGCAAAATAAGGTTGATCAAAATTAACTCCAAGAAATGGAAACAAGAGGGTTTTTTTTCCTTTTCTCCTGTTTTTGTTTTATTTTTGTCTTCTTGGTTCACTTATATGTCTTTGGGAGGGTAAGGGGAGCATAGAAATGGCGGGACAAAGGGTGGACAAAAGCAGCAAGGGTACTCACTGGACACTTGTTGAAAATGTGCTATACAACTTGTGAGTGGAGACAGGAGGGAAAAACTGGGAGAGAGCAAGGGAAGTGGTGACACTATCCAAAAAGAAATGTACTCATTAGCTGACTTTTGTAACTGTAACTCCTCTGTCTATCACCTTGATAAGACACCCTTCCTTGCCTGCTCTATGATCCTGGATCTAGACCTGTAGACACTGTGCTTTGTCAGCTGGTCTACCACCAGCCTCACAGGCCTTGTCAGTAAAAGTGCTGAAGGAACACTAAGGGGTTTTTCTTCCTTGGCCCAGTACTGTCTTCCTGGCTTCCCAGTAAGATTTTCCCAGCACCCAGCAGATAGTTTCCCATTTGTCAACCCTGACTCAGCCTCTCAGCCAACTTCTCTGCCACCCAGAGGGTCACTTCTGTGCCTTCACCCCTGAACTCTAGATCTCTGCTAAGGTCCTGGAGCTAGCAGCTGCTCCCTTCAGCTGGTAGACTGGTATGGGTGGGAGGGGAAGGGCAGTAAGGGGCATGGGTTGAACTCATTGAGGCCTTGGCAATCACTCAGCTTCATCACTCAAAGCTAACACTCTCACCGCTTGAGCCACACTTCCAAACCTGTCTTTTGCTGGTTCTTTTTGGAGATAGAGTCTCACAGTCTTTTCTGCCTGGGTTGGTTTTGAAACACAATTCTCTAGGTTTTAGCCTTCTTAGTAGGTAAGATTAGAAGTGAGCCTTCAGCTGGCAATTCCAGTATTGTTTATCCCTATTTACTAGTTAATAACTTTTTACTCTAGATCTTTTCTGTTCAAATAAATAGTGTGGTGTCCTGACTTGATCATTCAAGTCAGGAGATCCTGAACTAGCATGCATTGTTATTTCATTTGTCGTTTGGGAACAAATTCTTCCAAAGAATGTGGAGAACACGGTAGTCTGAGGTGCAATTCCAGGGCTTTATGGTATAAAGACTTTTTCAGCACTTCCTGTGCAGCAGATACTGCTCCAAGAACTTTCCATTGTACTCACTGAAGCCCTCACAATTCTCACCACTACCGTATCAACGTCCCTTTTATAGACATCAAGTAACCAAGGCATAGTAAAGTCAGGTGGTTTACAAGAACCTGGTAAAGCTGAGATTTAGAACCAGATTGTATGGCTGAAGTGTCTGCCTCCACACTACACAGAACAGATGGCTCATATTGCCACCTGGCCACCTGGAGGAGACTGGTGCTTGCCACGGGGAACTATCCCCCTCAAGGGCACTCAGAGGCCCTACACAACGATGGCCAAAGGGTTTACCTAACAACAGCCATGAAATGAATAGAAATGAAAACTAGGACCCAGATACATGGAGCATCCCAATGCCTAGATGACCTCCTGCTGAGAGGTGGACTCCAGTCAGCCTAGCCATGGTTGGATCCCAATCTAATGGGGAAACAGGATACAGGAAGGGAAATCATGGAGGCTAAGCACAGATACTAATGGGGACTTCCTTTGAGAGAAGGAAAGGAGTCTTAACAGAATCAACCACAAAGAATATTGACCCTGAGGTGAGAATCTGGGATGAATAGGAAAGCCCACCACCTGGGGCCAAAGAAACACAAAAAACTGGACTAAAACAGCCTATGTTCATGAACTGTTCAGCAACACTGGTAGAATGAGTTCAATAATGTTCTGTTATACTTACACACACAGTTATTACTTGTTTATATTAGTTATGTGTGTGTGTAGCTTAGCCATTCTATGGATGAATGTCTTAGGCTACTTCCTATTTGGGCTATTAGGGATGATAAAGCTGCTCAAAGCATTCTTAAGTGCATCCTTTTGCTTGTCTGTCTCTCATGTAAATTTGAAGTGGAATTTCTGGGTCATACGTTTCTTTCTTCTTTTTTCTTTCTTTTTTTCTGGTCCTGGGTCTTGAACTCAGGGCCTGGGCTCTGTCCCTGAGCCTCTCTGTGCGCAAGGGTAGTGCTCTACCATTTGAACCACAGCACCACTTCCATTTTTTTTTCTGTTTCTGTGACTGAGGAATTGAATCCAGGGCTTCATGCATGCGAGGCAAGCACTCTACCACTAAGCCACATTCCCAGCCCACACTGTCTTTTTTTTTTTAATATGGTAAAAATATATACAACATCAGTTACATATGGAGCTCAGTCTAGCATGTACAAGGCCTTAAGTTTCATTCCTAACAATGGAAAAAAAGGAAACATAAACTGCTTTGCCAATAATCATACAGTTCAATTTTTAAAAGCCAGTATGGTGACACACACCTATAATCTCAGTACCAGCACTCAGGAGGCTATGGCAGTAGGATCACAAGTTTGAGGACAACCTGGGCTGCCTAGTGAGACCCAGTCTCAAAAAGAAAGACAAGCATACATAATGTCAGCTTTACTATTTTAACATGTGCAGGCCAGTGGCAGGCAAGTATCCACATTGTTGTGCTGTCATCTCCACATTTTCATCCTCCCAAACTAAACTCTACCCATTAAATAGTAACTCCATTGCCTACACACACACACACACAGACACACACACACACACACACACACACACTCTGGTGACTATTATTCTGTCTGCAAATTTTTAACCATTTTTGTATTCATGAAAGTGACTTCATGCAATATTTGTCTTCTTGTATCTGGCTCATTTCCTTTCATAAACTATTTTAAGATGTATCGATTTTTTACCCTGTCATCACACTTTCATTCCTTTTTAAGGCCCATTATATGTTAATTATACATTCATCTGTAGATGGGCATTTGGATTGTTTCTCTCTCTTACCTATTTGTGAATAATCATGCTGCTGTGAACGTGTGTATAAACATCTATGTGAGGCTCTGCTTTCTGTGCTGTTTTTGTGTTTTTGTTTTTGCTTGGGTTTTTTTTTTTTTTGTCAGTTAGGGAACTTGAACTCAGGGCCTGGGTGCTGTCCCTGGGCTCTTGTTCAAGGCTCTACCACTTTGATCCACAGTACCACTTCCAGTTTTCTGGTGGCTAATTAGAGATAAGAGTCTCACGGACTTTCCTTCCAGGGCTAGCTTTGAACTGCAATTTTCAGATCTCAGCCTCCTAAGTAGCTAGGATTATAGGTGTGAACCACCAGCACCTCACTCTCCAGTGTTTTTGACATTTCACTCAACATGAAATTTCTGGGAGATAGGTGATAGTCAGTTTATTTGTCACTGTGACCAAATGTCTGACAGTAGGGACTTATGGGAGGAGGAAAGATTCCCTGTGCTATGGATTCAGAGGGTTCCATCTGTGGTGACCTGGCTCTGTAGTTCTGGACCTATGGTGAGACAGAACACCAGGGCAGAGGCTGTTCACCTCTGGGTAGTCAGCAAGCAGAGAATAAAGAAGGACTGAGGTCTCAGTGAAACCTTCAAAGGCATGACCCATCCTACTCCCCACCACTGAGCTGCTTCCTGAAGAAGAAAGTAGAACTTTAAGTCCCACCCACGAAAGTTTCCAGAACCTCCCCCAAATAGTGCCAACTAGCTGGGGAAACTCAAGTATTGAAAGTGTGAGCTCATGGGAGACATCTCACATTTGACTTAGATGCTTAACTCTGTGTTTAGATTCTTTGTGTTGTCTCATGTTTGCAGTACTGAGGTTTGAACTCAGGGCTTTATGCTCACTCAGCTGGTTTGGCAGTTACTCTGCCACACCTCCAGCCTGATGTTTTGCTGGTTCTTTTACAGTCTTACAGCTTTTTCTGCCTAGACTGGCTTGGAACCATGGTCCTTCAGACCCCAGCCTCCTGCAAAGCAGGGATTAGAGGTGTGAGCTACTAGTGCTCAGCTTATATACAATTTTTAAAACATGAATAGCCATACGTTTTCCCACAGCAGTTGCTTCCTTTCTAATTCTACTAACAATGCAGAAGAGTTCCAGTTTCTCCACATCTTCTCCAACAATTGTCTGTTTTGGTTTGTTGCTACCATTGCTTGGGGCGTTTTGTTTGTTGTTTGTTGATTTTTGCTTTGTGGTGATGCTGGGGATCAAACCAAGGGGCTCACTGGACTGCCATGCCACTTAGTCATACACCCTCAGCCCTAGACTGCTTTTTGTTTTTTCTCTTTCTTTCTCTCCTTTTTGCTTCTTTTACTTTCTTTCTTCCTTCTTTTTTCCTTCATTACTTGCTTATATTTGAGATAAGTTTGCATTATGTAACATACTGGCTTCCATCTCAAGCTCTTACTCGGGGGCTGGGAAGGTGGCTCAGTGGTAGAGTGCTTGCCTTGCATGCATGAGGCCCTGGGTTC
>NW_012267253.1:3904143-3996457 GCF_000151885.1 Dipodomys ordii | reverse complement strand
GGGAAGGTGGCTCAGTGGTAGAGCGCTTGCCTTGCATGCCTGAGGCCCTGGGTTCGATTCCTCAGCACCACATAAGCAAAAAGAAAAAAGTCGGATGGTGCTGGGAAGGTGGCTTCGTGGTGGAGTGCTTGCCTTGCATGCATGAGGCCCTGGGTTCGATTCCTCAGCACCACATAAGCAGAAAAAGCCAGAAGTGGCACTGTGGCTCAAGTGGTAGCACACTAGCCTTGAGCTGAAGAGCTGAGGGACAGCATCCAGGCCTAGAGTTCAGGCCCCATGACAGACAAAAAAAAAAAAAAGAAAGAAAGAAAGAAAAGAAAAAAGATCTTATTCCATTAGCCTCCTCAGTATAAGATTAGAGGTGTACAGCCACCACACCGGGTGATCATAATAATATATCCTTCATGGATATGAAGAGATATCGCAATGTGCTTTTGCTTAAAATACCCCTAAAACTTAGTGATGTTGATAACTTCTCTCAGGCTTACTGGCTATTTATATCTCTCTCTTTTTTTGGGGGGGGGGTCCGGTCGTGGGGCCTGAACTCTGGGCCTGGGCGCTGTCCTCCAGCTCTTCAGCTCAAGGCTAGTGCTCTACCACTTGAGCCACAGCACTACTTCCAGCTTTTTTCTTTTTGCTTATGTGGTGCTGAGGAATCGAACCCAGGGCCTCATGCATGCAAGGCAAGCACTCTACCACTGAGCCACCTTCCCAGCCCTATTTATATATCTCTTTTGGAGAAATAGTTATTCATGTCTTCTGGTCACATAAGATGAATGGTAGAAACATTGACTAAATAAACAGTGAACTGCAAGGTTGTGTAGGACATCCCCAAAATGCAGGACCAAGAGATATGGGAAGAAAGAAAAGCTAAGCAACACAGAGATAAGACCTAAAATGTCCCAACAATCATTAAAAAAATTCTAGAAGTTGATAGATAGGGAATAGATATTTCTTTAAAAATAGGCAAGGATTTCTTAGGTCCAAAGAGAGACAGAGAGAGAGACAGAGAGACAGAGAGAGACAGAGAAAGAGAGAGACAGAGACAGAGAGACAGAAACAGAGAGAGAGGAAAAAAAAGATAGAGGGAGAATGAGAGAATTCAGGGAAAGGTAATGGTATGTAAGTATTGCTTATATTTAAAAATAAAAATAAAATAAAACCCAGAACCAGTGACTCACACTTGTAATCCTAGCTTAGGAGGCTGAGATCTGGAGGATCAAAGTTCAAAGCTAGCTTGGGCAGAAACCTCCAAGAGACTCCATCTCAAAATAAAAGGCCTAGCTGGAGACTGGTGGCTCACATCTGTAATCCTAGCTATTCAGGAGGCTGAAATCTGAGGATCACAGTTCAAAGCCAGCCTGCTTAGGAAAGTCTGTGAGATTCTTAGCTCCAATTAACCACCAGAAAACCAGAAGTGCCACTATGGCTTAAGGTGGTAGAGCACTAAGTGTGAGCAAAAGAGCTCAGGGACAGTGCCCAGGACGCAAGTTCAAGCCCCATAACTGACATAAACAAACAAACAAACAAATAAATAACAGGCCTGACTAAAGTCATGGCTCAAGTGGTTGGGCACCAGCCATAATCAAGCTAAGCAAGCTTGAGGCCCTAAGTTCAAACCCCAGTACCTCTGAAAAAAAAATTAAGCAAAATAACATGTACATTGCCAGAGAATTCCAGAAAGAAGTTAAAGCTTCATACTCTCTTCTTTTTCTTTATTCAGAGGGTAATGCTAATTAGCAATACTCATTATTAGAAATCTACAAGTTAAAGCACATAAATTTCTTTAGCAAATACCCACTAGACATATCATTTCCTACTTCCGAGTTATGGACCACATGGCCATAGATTGTGGGGCACTTTCAACTTCAAGTCCGAGGCCCAATTTGACTAAGCAATTTGAAGTATTGCACTGCTCTGCCGATAGCAAACTAAAGAGCTGAAGAGAACTAGGGTCCATGATAACGCTGCTGAATCACAGCCCTATTCTCCTTCTGAGTACCCAGTTACACGAACCTTTAAACCTGCTGTCAATTAAGCCACTGTATTACTGAGGTCTCTGTCATTTGTAGCTATGAATATCTTGCTAGACCAGGAAATATAGAAAAGAAAAGAGTAATACCTTCTCCACCAAAAAGAAAAAGATCTGTATCTCCTAACTCCTAGAATCATACATGTTGCCTTATATCTTAAAGAGGCGTTTCTGCAGGCATGATTAAATTAAAGAGTTGGAGAAGTTGTCCTGATATCTGGGTGGCTCCGATAGAATCATCAAGATTCTAATAAAGGAAAGAAGAAGGCAGAAGAGTTAGTCAAAAGCAGTGGGTGATGAAGCAGGAAGGGACCCCAAGCCAAGGAGCGCAGATAGCTCCCAGAAGGTAGAAGGGAGGGAAAATCTTTCCTAGCTAGAATCACCAGAAATACTGCAGCTCTGACAACAGTAGGTTAGGTTTTAACTAGTGAGAGTTTAACTATTTAATACTTTACAAGGCCATGAACTCTACATTGGCTTAGTCTCTTGGGTCTAATACCAGTGCTTAGTCCAAACCCATGGTCTACTGCAAATTTTATTTAACAGTACTTATTCTGACATCTTATCTTTGCTTTTCTAATTGCCATGCTGTGTTGGTTTCCTATTGCTGTACATTAACTTATCACAAACTTAGTATTTTAAAACAGCACCAGTTTACTATCTTGACTTTGGAGGTCAATGGGGCTTGCGGGCTAACTAAGCTATAGTCAAGTTCTACTTGTTACATTTTGAGACAGAGTCTCATTAAGTAGCTAGCCTAGCCTCAAACTCAGGATTCGCCTGCCTCTGCTTCCAGAGTTCAGGGATTACAGACATGAGCCCCCATGTCAGGCGTAAATAAATTGTTTTTCCAAGGGTCATTTCAGCTTTCTATAAAAACTGTGAGCTCATGCTGTTAGAGTTTCCAGAGCCTGCTCTCATCCTGGGAGCTGTTATGTTCATGAGTGGGTATTTATTTTTTATTGCTATTTGTCTTACTTTTTTCTTTGTTCACACAAACTCTCCTTGATATGCTGAGCCTAAGGAATTTTCTTTAATGGTAAATATCTATATCAACAATTGAACAAGGAAGAATTAAACTCAGCTACTAAATAACACTGGCTAGTAAGTTGGATTTTAAAATATTCCAAGTATGTACCATCATAAGAAATACATCTAACGCAAAGTAACATCAAAAGGCTGTGAGAAACTCTGCACTTGTTTTCTCAGTTATCTACTGCAAAGTAACCAACAAATCCACCATGTTGGATGCCTTTGGGTTACAAGCAGTTCCTAGAGCAGTGGGTGGGGATATGACTGGCATTTAGCTGGGCAGGTCTGTGGTCTCCCCTAGGCTACCCAAGCTTATAGTCAGCTAAGATGGCTTTGCACCATCTCGGCTCTTGGCCGCCTCCTCCACATGGCCGCTCATCCTCCAGGAAGCGAGTCCAGGCTTCTTGCACAGGGTGGCAGCAGCGTACTAGACGATTCAGCAGCTGCGAGAACTGAGGCCCAGTCTCCATCGGAGGTAGCAGCATCTGCTCTGCGGCCTCCTGTTTTCAAAGCATGGCACAGATGGAAGCCATGATTCAGCAGCAGAGAAGTTCACTCACTGTCTCCATGGAAAAATGGCCACGTCTGGTGGCAAGTGCATGGATTCAAGACGGGAAGCAGTGAGTGGAGTAACTTACTGATCAAGGCATCTTACTCTAGGTGCGGCAAGGTTACTACCACTGGAAGTCAAGGGAGAGAGAAACTAAAAGAAAATAATTCTTAGTGATGAAAGAGTCCTTCAGTAAGAAGAGAAAATAGTTGTGGGACTTTGTTCATCAAACACCTGAGACTCAAACTATTTAAAGCAAAGCCTGTTAAGTATAAGGAGAAATGGACCAAAAATCACAGTGAGACCACTTTAACATAGCTCTCAGAAAGAAAAATATTAGGTAGTCATTCAAATAGTCTTGATCTTTATTACTTAAAAAAAAATTTAAAGGCTGGGAAGGTGGCTCAGTGGTAGAGTGCTTGCCTTACATGCATGAGGCCCTGGGTTCGATTCCTCAACACCACATAAGCAGAAAAAACTGGAAGTGGTACTGTGGCTCAAGTGGTAGAGCTCTAGCCTTGAGCTGAAGAGCTGAGGGACAGCGCCCAGGCCCAGAGTTCAAGCCCCACGACCAAAAAACAAAGTGCTTTTGGAGCCTTGTGCTTGCACTTGCTATACGAGTACTTTGCCACTTGAGGTACATCCCTAATCTTTTTTTGCTGCTTTTATTTTTTGAACAAGGTGTCAGGGTTATGTGCAGGCTGGCCTGAACCTTCATAGCTGGGATTTACACCCTCATAGCTTAGATGATAGGCTTGCCACTGCACCCAGTTGTTTGGTTTTTTTTTTTTTGGTCTAGGTAAGTCTAGAACTGAGATCCCCCTGCTTTCTATTCACCTCCCAAATATATTGTGCTAAGAAATATATTATGTAGTGGCTCACAGGCATGAGCCACTACATAATATATTTCTTAGCACAATATATTTGCATAATAGAAATGTGTAGAATTTCAATAGAAGCAGATAATACTTTTACAAAACTTAATAGGATACTGGTGGTGCAGGAGGCTGAAATCTGGAGGATCTTGATTTGGAACCAGTCGAGGCAGAAAAGTCTTAGACCAAACCTTTCTGTCCAGTCATTTCTGCTTCGCTTTCTATGCTTCAGTCTTGCATATGCAGTGAAGTCTCCATAGAAACCCCAAAGACAGGGTGCTGGAGATGCGGGGGCTTGTGGGAAAGTGAGGAAAACTCCTTCGCATTCTAGGAGAGTGGACACCTCAGTTTCACCCTGACAAAAGCTCCAAGGCTCAGGGCCTTTCTCACCTTACTCGGTGTGTCTTTCCATCTGCTTGCTTGTATCCTTTAGAATATTCTTTCCAACCAGGCACTTGTGGCTTATATCTTGTAATCCTAACTACTCAGGCGGCTGAGATCTAAAGATCATGATTTAAAGCCAACCTAGGCAAGAAAAGAACCCCACATGCACATGCGCGCATGCACACACTCACACACACACACACACACACACACACACACACACACACACAGCCAGAAGTGGAACTGTTGCTCAAGTGGTAGAGCAGTAGCCTTTAGCATAAAAGCCCAGGAACAAGCCGGGCACTGGTGGCTCAAGCCTGTAATCCTAGCTACTCAGGAGGTGAGATTTGAGGATATCAATTCAAAGCCAGCTGGGTCAGGAAAGTCTATGAGACTCTTATCTCCAATAAACCACCAGAAAACCGGAAGTGGTGCTGTGGCTCAAGTGGAAGAGCGCTCGCTTTGACTGAATTGCTGAGGGACAATGTTCAGGCCCAGAGTTTAAGCCCCATGACCAACAACAACAACAAAAAAAGCCCAGGGACAGCACCCAGACTCTGAGTTCAAGCCCCAGGAGCAGCACAAAAACATAATTTTTTTTTTAAAATCCTTTCTAGCAAACCAGTACAGGAAAGTGTTGTGATCTCCACATTAAGTCATCTGTGATGTGAGATTACAGAAAGAGAAGTTGAATTGGTTGTTTTTTTCCTATTCAACAGAATGCATTATAATTGAGTCCCCCCTCTTTTGTTGTTGTTGGTGGTGGTATTTGCTTACTTGTTCCAGTACTGGGGTTTGAATTCAGGGCCTTGAGATTCTGCATTTCTTTTTTGCTCAAAGCTAGCACTCTGCAACTTAAACCACACTTCCACTTCCAGCTTTTTGCTGGTTAATTGGAGATAAGAGTCTTTGGGTGTCGCTTCAGCAGCACATATACTAAAATTGGAATTATAAAGAGAAGATTAGCATGGCCCTGTGCAAGGATGATATGCAAATTGGTGAAGTTTTCCATAATTTTGCAACAGTGATATTCACAAGACACTATGTTGGAAATGAATTTTACAACTTGGGGAAAAGGAGAGTTGGGGGGGGCGAGAGAGTGGGAGAAAACAAGGGTAGGGCTAACAATGTTCAATAAGGAATATACTCATCACCTTACTTAGATAACTATAACCCTTCTGTCATCACCCTTAAATGAAATAAAATTTTAAAAAAATTTTTTAAAGAGTCTTTGGATTTGTCTACCCAGGCTGACTTTGAACCTGAATACTCAATCTCAGCTTCCTGAGTAGCTAGGATTACCGTGTGAGCTACCAGTGCCTGGCAGACCAAGTACTTTTGTTCATATAGAGCATTTGTTTTCAAATATATGCTGAGCTAGATAAAAGATAGGGAAGGGAGGGCTGGGAATGTGGCTTAGTGGTAGAATGCTTGCCTGGCATGCATGAAGCTCTGAGTTTGATTTCTCAGAACCACATACACAGAAAAAGCTGCAAGTGGCACTATGGCTCAAGTGGTAGAGTGCTAACCTTGAGCAATAGAAGCTCAGGGACAGTGTCCAAGCTCTGAGTTCAAGCCCCAGGACTGGCAAAAAAAAAAGGGAGGGGTGGGGTGGGGAGAGAGACAGAGTCAGACTGAGGTAGTCTGGGAAAGGGATGGATCAGAGTAAACTAACTCAATCTATCAAAGGACTGAAGGATCAGACAGTTACCACCAGTTATGTTCATCAGAACATAGAAGCATCGTTTTGTTTCCACAAACTGGGCAGCTGCACCAAGGGTGATGCCAAGCAAGATCCCAGCAAGCAAGCAACAGCCTGGCGGGCTCTGATCCCAAGATCGATGCTGTTTGCTCTGTTGTTTTGGATTCTGCAGTGAGCTCTTGTGAGGAGAGAGGTGGCTTCTGGGAGCAGGTTAGGTCAGAAACTCCAAGAGACCAATGGTCAGTGTCTAGAAAGATTCCAGATGGCTGTGACTAATCAACGCCAGAGCATTTGGATAAAAGGGGAACTGTCAGTTTTCTGACACTTAAGTCAGATAGTGGCCAAAATCAGAGCTAGGAAGCTTGCCAACTAAGCCAACAACTAGACATGGTGTTTTATTTGCAAAGCACCAACCAGAGGGCGTATTTGACAGTGATTACACAGCAGTAGGTTAGCCTGTGTTTAGGATTAATGTAGATAATTTAGACCCCCCAAGATTCTACTTGTGGCCTCAATTCTTCACGTTGTATGACCACTTTAATTAAAGCACAGGGTAACTATCATTCTTTCTTTTGTACCATGTAACAGAACGTCTATTGGTTTGAAAGATTTTTTTTTCCCTTTCCCCTTTGTGTGGATTCATTCAGTCCTTCCTCCACCCCACGCCCTCCCACCCCTCCATTTTACAGACATCCAAAGCAAACATCACTCAAGCAGAGGTGCCTAGTGATATCTCCTCCGATCACTTGTAGATGAGAAAAATAAAGAAGGCGGTTTGGATTCTTTGGATACCAAGCAATATTCTAGAAATAAGCACGCGGCTAAAATGTACTAAATAAATAACTAAAAGAGGAGGGAGAGGGGGCCGTGGGGCCAGTCGGGTGGGTGGGACTCCTGCTTCTTCTCTGTCTGGCTTTCCCTAGCACCGAGGGAGTCTTTATGTCTGAAAAGCAAGAAAAGCAGCCGCGAAGCCAGGCAGGCCGCAGGCCAGGTGCAGGGCAGGGGCGCGGCGGGTGCACGCACGGCGCACGGGCCCAGAGGGGCTGCCATTTCAGTTCTGCCGGCCGCAGTCTGAGGTCAGAGGCAGGAGTCATCTTCCTTCCCCGTCTCTTACTTCCCCACGCCCCCCTTCTCAGATGCGTGGGGCCGTGGCACCTTCTCTCCCCCTGCGCAGGCGCAGGTGTGTGCCAAGGACAAAGCTGACCACCTCTTCCAGCGCCAGTCCACTCCACGCCCAGCACCCCGCGCCCTCGAGGGGTAGGACCTCTGAGACACAGAAAGGGCTAGCCATGTAGCTCAGCCCCTGCCTGGCGGGGCTCGAACTCTGGGAGTTGCAGCAGTGAGGCGCGGGGTTGAGGAGGAGGGCTTGTTTGGAGATGGAGTTTCTGGCTGGCCTGGCTCCGAACCGCGGTCCCCTGGATCTCAGCTTCCTGAGCCAGCCAAGTGACACCCTCTGGGGTCCTGGTGCAGACACGGGGTGCTGGCATCCCCCCGGGCCCCGCGGGGCCCCGCGTGGCCGCTGGATTGCCCTCCCTCCCAGGCGCACAGGCCTCGGTGGCTGCGCGTTGCTTCCCATTTTCCGGATGAGCAAACCGAGCCCTAAAAGCCGTGTTAACATCCTGTGCTCAGACTCTAGGCCTTCCAACCGCCGGCAGGCTTCGTCGCCTTGCAGTTTCGCATTGGTTGGTTGGTTGGTTGGTTTTGGAGACCTCTCCGGGGACGTCCTGGGCCCGGCTGGAAAGTCTGGGTTCCAACAGCAGGCTCCCCGCTTCCGAGCGGGGGGGGGGCACCTCCAGGACCTAGGCAGGGTTGGGAAGAGAAGCTGGGGGGCTGATCACTCCCCTGTGGAGAAACCGGACGGGGCGGGGAGGGCTCCTGCCTGCGCGCCCCCCCCTGCCCCCAGCTACTCTCCACAGGGCAAGGGCAAAGGGCGGCGCTCAGGGCAGTTGGCTGAGGGGCACCACGGGGACACTGGGGATTGCTCCGCCCTTTGACCTCTGGGGTGCAGGAACTACAAGGCCTCCCGGCAGAGCTGTCGCTGAGACCAGGTGGGAAGGACCTGGGTCGCCCCCGGGAGCTGTGGCCATGGAGCGCTGCGTGCGAGTGAAGAGCTGGGTGGAAGAGAACCGGGCTTCCTTCCAGCCCCCGGTCTGCAACAAGCTCATGTGAGTCCCAGCAGGGGCCTCCGTCCTCCCTCCTCCTTCTCCATCAGCTCCACGGGAGGTGCCTGCAAGGGAGAGGCTGGGGTGGGCGAGGGTGAGGGTGGGCGGGGGGGGGGGTGGGCTGTTGGTTTTGGGGCGCCTTGGGAGGCCAGTGGGGAGGTGGGGGCGGGGGTATACGCAGTTTGAGTTCCACGGCCTCCTCCCTCTCTTCCTCTTTCTGGTGTCTCTGCCTTGTGTCTCTGCGTCTGTGGGGTGGCAGGGTGCACCCCTCCGCCCAGGACTGGGACCCTCTTCTCCAGCCTCCCGTGGTTTCCATGCACTTTGGGAAAAGTTAAAAATGTAGGGAGTGTGGTTATGGATGCCCCAGAATCATACAAAGTTGCGCCTAGGTCTGGCCCACTGAAGGACATCGCCCAAACTTGACAAAGCATGGGAGCTGAGCAGCCCCTCTTTTGGGGGATCTTGATTTATTACCATTCCCACAGCCCCTTTTTGCCTGTACACACACACACACACACACACACACACACACACACACACACACCATCCCTCCTAGGCTACTGCCTGCAGCACACAGAGCAGACCTGTCCACTATGGCTTCCCTCCCCTTCCCTCAGTGTCCCCAGATCCAGGCCTTGCCCACATTTGTGCTCCTGCGAGTCATCTCCGGTGGGGTGGCATCCAGACAGCCCTGGTCATTAATAGTTAAACAGGCAGAGATGCTGCCAAGGGCCTTGGCGTCACTGCTTTGACTTCGCACAGCAGCCCAGGAAGATGGGATTTAATAAGTAACTTTTCCAATGTCACAGAGTTACTGAGGGGCTGGGGAGGCGAGGAGGAAGCAAACCCATGGGAATCTGACCCCAAGGTCCATGCACAGTTTTAGCCACTGCATAATACCACCTGACTAAAGGTGAGGTGAGGCTTCCAGCTCATCTCTTCTACCACTGCCAAACCCCAGCTTCATGGTTGGCTTTGCCTCTCCCCACTCCCCAACTTCATCCCCATCTTGTCTCTCATTCTCACTCTTCCTATTTCTCTTTATGGCTCATGGCTGCTCCTTGTATTCTATCCTGCTCACTTGCAGCCCTGGGCTGCCCTGCCTCCAGACCCCTACCTCGCCCTGCAGTGGTGCCCTGGTATTAATGACCACAAATATGCGTCCTCATCTTACTCAGCAGGTGTTTGCTGGGCACCTGCTATCTGCCAGGTGATCTGGACATTGGATACAGCAGAAAACAAATGGAGGAAAATGCCCTTTTCTCGTGGAGCTGAAATTCAGCTGAGAAAGGGCACCTAATAAATCTGAACAAACCAGGGATGGAGGCAAAGGCAGGCCCACTAGTAAGCCCAGTCAGTATGACCTGTGACACACCCAGAGAGAAATAGAAAGTTGCTGGAGGGTTCTGAGTCCAGGAGATACATGAGCTAGTTTAAGCATTCTGACTGGTGAAATGGAATAATTCTCCAGGGAACTTGTTCAAGAACTTTCCGTATGGCCTGCAGGGCATACATTTATAATCTTACCACTTAGGAGGCTGAAGTAGGAGGATTCTGAGTTTGAGGTCAGCCTAGCTACATAACGAGACCCTGTCTCTACCAGTGAAGAGGGGGGAGGGGAAAATGCAGTCATAATATTCAATACACATCTTCTGAAACTAAGACAATTGAGGGGACAGGAAGGATAGGTGAAAGGTGAAAGGGGTGATATAAATCACGATGCATTGTGCTTATTAATTGATTTGTTTTATGGTAATCCCTTGGTACAACTACTTAAAGATAATAAAAATATAATTTAAGAAACAGGAAAGAAATTACCCCGTCTCAATAAAACCCTTTGCATATGTTCTCAACTTATACCTCATATTCCTTGATCTATATCTCCAACCAGTGAGGGGTCTCCTAATTAGACAGCTTGAGGGGCTCCCAGTCACTTTCCTATAGCTAGAGAACTTGAACACAGTGATGAATAGTGCCTCCATGGCAACTCTGTTCTGCTACTGGTCAGAGGATATAGGCAGACACACAGGGGCTCACACACAACTGTGACACACAGACACTTAGATGTCCATGGCAAACGAGGGCTGAGCGAAGGAGCAGGGGCCTGCTTTTCTCTCAGGTGCACCAAGCCCCTACAAGAACCCCTAGGGTCCCTCCTCCCTCTCAGCAGCTCATGCAGTTTGCCTTCATTTTCCTCTATCACAGGCACCAGGAGCAGCTCAAGATCATGTTCGTCGGCGGCCCCAACATCAGGAAGGATTATCATATCGAGGAGGGTGAGGAGGTAGGCTTTGATCGCCCCACCTCAGAGGACCCCCCTCCTGGGGGAGCAGACACTTCCTGAGCCAGGCCAGAGCATGTGGACTGGAGAGGGGACCTATGCCTGCCTGGGGAGGGAAGGCTGCTGCCTTAAGGTTGGGTGTGGGGGGGGGCCTGCAGGGACCTCTTTGACAGCCCCATGCTCAGAGCTGAGCCAGGGAAGTTTGGGGGAGCCCCTGGGAGTACAGTCTCTTCCTGTGGTGCATCTGTCTGGGGGACAGAAGGTTCTTCCTGTTCCAGGGCTGGGACCCTAATCCTCCCCCTCCCCCCAACAAAGCTGAATGCACACAACTGGCTTCCAAAACGAGCCCCAAGTGCTGAGGGATCCTAGGTCTCCCTTTCTGATACAAGGAGCCATCTTTCCCTCCTACAGATAGGAGCCAAGCTCAGCAATGCCCAGTGATGAGGGGCTGGGAAGGAAGGTGGTGGGTGGGCGGGAGAGCGATGGGGAGGGGGTATGAGGAGTCAGTATCTGAGGCGTGGCCATCTGGGAGGGGTGTAAGGCACATCAGTAGCTGCGGGTTGTGTGGCAGGGGGAATGGACACTGACTACCCTTTTGTACTTTAATTTTGAACTAGGCTTCTCTACTACCTACTCCAAGTACACAAGCAGAAGTAAAATTTAAGAGGGAAGGACTAATAGACATGGGCAGGTGCCTTCTCTAGTCTCTAGAAACGGATCAGTCTGGAGCTCCCATCCTCTGGAAGGAGTCCTGATGCTAGAGTTTGAGGCACAAAACCCACTGCAGTCATAGCCTCCACCCTCACTGCTGGCACAGCCCCGCAGCTGCAGGCTGGAGAATCTCAGGCAGTGAGCCTTCCCCAGCATTCCCTAGTATGTGGGCTGAGAGCCTCTGCCAGCCAGCAGAGGGAGCCATGGAGCCGCAGGCGGGCCCCAGGAAGCCTTGACTGAGCAGAATTGCCAACCCCACCCCCTTACTCCATCTACCTTCACAGGCTCTGCCCCTCTCCCAACACACCTTCCCGAGACTGTTTTCCTTTGTGGAAAAATTGCCAAGAAAATCCAAAATGACAGCAAGTTGGTGGAGTCAGATCTGACTGGCCATGTGAGGGAGGTACAATGGGGCTGTCCAGCTCACCTCAGTCAGGCCTGATGTTGGCATCCTCCCCTTTTGTCCCCTAGCCTCTCTCCTTCCTTTCCCTCTTACCCCTACCCCTGCTGCCCCATGCCCACCTTCAAAGGTGGATGGGTGTCCATGAGGGCCAGGCCAGCCCTTGCTTGGGCTCAGTTTGGCTTGTCACTCCAGAGGGACACTCTGAGTGTCTGAGGAGTCTGGCTGGACGTGGGTTTGTGAAAGCTTGTCGCTACCCCTTGGTTCTGAGGGCAGGGTTTGGTGTCAGCCTCAGGACAGATGTTCAGCATCTTCTCTGTCCCTGCCTGTTGTTAGCCAGCTAGCACCTACGCCAGTTCCTCAGACCCAGGTTTGATTCACATCTCTACTGACGGAGCCATTATTTTCTCCTAGTTTGAGCTCAACTCTGTGCCAACTGTACTCAATACCACCCACTACTGAGTCTCTACTTCCCCCATTCCTTCCCCTGGGGGCAGGGGGGTGTGAGGGAGCCCAGCTGGGAGGCAGGTGAGCCTTTGTCTAGTGTCTTCTCTAAGGCTTGCAGCACAGGGATGATGGCCCTGGAAGGATTCAGTTGTACGGAGCAGATGCTTAACAGGTGTAGGTTCTCTGCACCTCATCTCTCTCCAGCTCACCTTGCCTGTGAGGGCTTTCCAGGTCATGGAAGCTGAACTCAATTTAATATCTCCCTGAGCCGGTACACTTAATCTTTCAGCTGGCCCCAGGTCCCAAACATCATTTGCTTCCTAGTGAGAATAATTCCTTTTGGATTGCTCCTGGCTGTTCAGGATTTTCTGCTCTCTGTGAGCTGTCTGCTCACAGGGAAGTTACCGGAGAGGGGACAATACAGGAAAAGTACTTACGTGTTTTTGCAATGGCTAACACCTTGTACCTGGCTCAGACTTCACTCCAGACTTCTTCTAACTTTCCCTGATGTATGGAGGGCTACAGCCCCCTCCCCTAGAATTCAGTGATCCTTCCTTCCCTCCTGTACCATGAAAAGACCTAAGATACATAGGAAAAGCACTCCACTCCCCCCTACACACACACACACACACATACACACACACACACACAACACACACACACACAGGTTTTTCTTCCAGCTTGAGTTGGGGCAGGGGTAGGGAGAGACATGCTGAATTCTTCTCTATAAGGAACAATTCATAAGCACTACTTGTTTGTGTTAAGTAATGTTTATGGGTTGTTTGGTTTGTCTCCCGGGCTAGAAATCCAACTCAAGTCTTCAGGCAGGCACCTACCATTGAACTACACTTTTAGCCCCACAAGTTTTTTTTTTTTAAGTAATGAAAGTAACTACTGTTCATTGTAGGAAATGTGAGACATAGAAAGAAAAATGCTTACCTTGTCCATAATCCTTCTGCTCAGGAAACCCCATAAGCACTAATGGTTGTGAGATATATATATATATATATATATATATATATATATATATGTATTAGAACAAATGCCATTGGAATAGAATCCCAATGTACATAGTTTTGAATGTTTTCTTAACATTGTAACTTTGAGATACGGCTTCAAGCTTGCTAGGCAAGTACTCAACCACTTGACCTACACGTTCAGCCAAAATATCATAACTTTAGTATTGTTCATTCTGGCATTATTTTTGGCCTGTCTTGGGCCTTGAATTCTAGGCCTGGACGCTGTCCCTGAGCTTTTTGCTCAAGGCTAGTGTTCTATCACTTGAGCCACTGAGATACTTCTGGCCTTTTCTGAGCAGTTTATTGGAGATAAGAGTCTCATGGACTTTCCTACCCAGGCTGGCTTCAAACTACAATCCTAAAATCTCAGTCTCCTGAGTAGCTAGGATTATTGGCATGAGCCACCAAAGCCTGGCTCATTCAGCCATTTTTATTGTTATTGAAAGACATTGTTCTAAGCTGGGAACTGATGGCTCAGGCCTGTAATCCAAGCTGCTCTGGAGGTTCAGATCTGAGGATCACGGTTTGAAACTAGCCAGGGCAGAAAAATCTGTGAGACTCTTATCTCCAATTAACTAGCACACAAAAAGCCAGGAGAGGAGGTATGTCTCAAGTGAAAAAGTCAGCCTTGAGTGAAAATGCCAAGTGAGGGTGAGAGTTCAAGCTTTAATACTGGTATGGGGGAAAATATTCCATAGTTTTATTAGCTACAAATGTCTATACTTCTAATCCACCTTCAGATATTTATACTACTTCTACTATTGTTATAAATATTATTTTTGTGATTTCTACAACCTCTGATGTTTATAGCTAGACAAGATCTCTCTAAAAGGTATCATGCTGGCCTTGAACTTGTAATCCTTCTGCCCTACTTCCTGAGTGCTGAAATGACAAGTGTATAACTGCTATGCTTGGCTTGGCTGGGGCTTTTAACACCCATGCAATACGTTACCATTGGAGAGAAATAAACATATTGAGGCTCAGGATGGACTTGGAAAAATGCAAGCATTCCCTGGAGAGAGCACTGCCCCTGCCCAGTCCCAGGCTTCTACTTCTACAAACCCATGTCTGGGCTTCTCACGGGCCAGAGGAGCTAACCCAGAGCCACACACAGCTCTGAATCTCCAAAGTTCTTCTTTTTCTGTTCCGCAGAACAGAGCTAATGATGCCTTTGGGGGTAGTTGTAAAGATTTCTATCAGTGTGTATGGAAAGTGCCCTGGCCCACAATGAATGGTGGGTTCTTAGCTGACTGCCCCTGAATTCTCCAGCCAGCCTCTCACCCGGACTCCTACCTGCTGGCCAGCTGCGTGCCTTTGCATCCTGCATGCCCTGATCCCGGCCTCTGTTCTTGAGACTTTATTTCTTTGTGTTCCCAGCCTTACTGTCTGTGATCTATCTGGGTGACCTGGGCCAAGAGATATTAGTCAGTGCAGGAGTGATGGAGTTGTTCATAATTAACTCCAAGGGAAAGTTCTGCTTGCCTGGTTAGAACTCGGCCCTGAGCCCTAGCCAAGCACCGGGAAGAGGGAGCCAGCTTCTTCATTATTCTGCAGGTGTTTTACCAACTGGAGGGAGATATGGTTCTCCGGGTCCTGGAGCAAGGGAAACATCGGGATGTGACCATTCGGCAGGGAGAGGTAAGGTAGACCGTGAAGGGCAGGGAGACAAAGGGCTCTAGCCACTCATCCTGCCCTCTTCCCTGCCTGATCTGTCCCTGCCCCATCCTTCCTCCTTGCTCTATCCTGAGCACAGCCCACATTGTTCCCTCTGGCTGTCTGGGTAGATTCTGAGCAAAGAATGGGGCTGGCATGGACAGGAACTCTGTGGAGGGCACTGAGAGCCCTAGGAAGGATCACAGACTTGCTGGGCATTTGGTCTCCACCCCTGCAGATATTCCTCCTGCCTGCCAGGGTGCCTCACTCCCCGCAGAGGTTTGCCAACACCATGGGGCTGGTGATTGAGCGGAGGCGGCTGGGATCCGAGCTTGATGGGCTCAGGTAAACTTACATTCCTGTCCAAGAAGGCTAGTAGACAGAGGGCTAGCAGCAGAGGGCTACAACTCAAACTGCAGCACATCCTGGCCAGCAAGTAAGTTCAGGGCTTGACAGTAGGAGGTGATAGAGATGCTGGATTTGCTGACAGTGCAGGGTTGACTGGGTTCAATGATATGTGTGGAGGGGAAAGAGGATTCTCTCTGGCTGCTTGAGAACCTGTCCAGCTGGGCCTTCTGGCTGGAGGGGAGGGAAGCAGAGGGGAAAGGAGGGGAGTTGAGAGGGATCCCAAGTCAGCCCAAACACTTCTGCCCTGAGCAGCCTTGCACCTTCAGGGTGTAGTCTCTACCCCAGGTCAGTCCACAAGCTGGAACACCTGGATGGCACAGGCTCCAGGCTGGGCCCCAGGCAGGGACTCCGTGTGTATTTATTCAGTGATATTGCTGCTGATGCTTGGTATAGCTCTTGTTCCCAGTCCTACTTTACCCAAGGAGAAACTGGGTATGGGGAAGGTCATTATTATGCTGGGGCTTAACTGCTGGCTAGATCCAGCATTCTAGAGAAATAAAGTCAGGGTCAGGACAGCTGAGTCGAGTGGGTGTCAGCACCACCGCACAGGAGAAGAACAAGCTGAGCCAGGGACACTGAGTCCACCTCCCACTTCCTTTTGGGTCTGACCAGCTGCTGGATAGTTAACCTCTGAATGTCCCTTGTAAGTCAGACCAAAGATTTTCCTGAAGACCTAAACTGCACTTTGAATTTATTTTTTAAAGTAAGGAGATTTAAATTTCTCCCCAAGCTTTTGGAATAAGAACTCTCTGGCCCACATCTTTACTGGCTTTGGTTTGGTTTGGTTTGGTGACTCTGAGACAGGATCTTGCTCTGTAGTCCAAGTCTTAGCCTTCCAATTGCTGGGATTACAGGAGGCATATACAATCATGTCCAGCTTATACTGGACATTTTGAAATACTTTTTTTTTAATTTTTTAACCAAAGTCTTATGTATTTCTCTCAAAATCTAGAAACATACAAGAATGCAAAATGAACAAATTAAAAATATTCAGACTGGGCTCCAGTGGCTTGTACCTATAAACTTAGTTACTCAGGAAGCTGGGATCTGAGGATTACAGTTTGGAGCCAGCCCTGGCAGACAAATCTGTGAAACTCTTATCTCCAAATAACCAGTTTAAAAAAACAAAACAAAACTAAGTAGAGGCATGGCTAAAATGATAGAGCACCAGTTGAGTGGAAAAAGCAAGAGTCCAAGTCCCTGAGTTCAAGTCCCAATTCAACAAAAATTACCTGCCACTAAAATGGTGCATTTTATGGTACATGAATTTAATTGTCTTATTCCTTTCAAGAAAGTAAACAATAATAAAAAGGGGACAATGTTTTTTGGCAACTCCTCCCCTCAGTAAAACCTCAAGCAGAACTTAGATTTCTATCTTCCTGGCCGCTCTGCATACTGAACCTGACAACCCTGAGTCGTATTGCATGAGTGGGTTTCCGTTCTGCTTTGCTTCCTTCAAAAGCTCATAAGTATTTCTCAGACTATTAAATCTTTTCAAAATCACAATGCTAATGGCTGCCTATGGTATATTGTACAGGCATATCTGACTTTAAATTCTAAAAGGAGCTTCTCCAGGGGGTATTTATAGAGGAGTCTTAAGTGAGTTATGGGTATCCTCAATAACATTTTACAGCAAATTCAATAAGGGATTTCATCTGGCTGCTTTTGACCTTTAATAAAAACCAGGGACTCAACATTAAAATGCCACTCCAAAGGCGATTCCTAGAGGACACTGAAGTCCTGTTATGAAGTTTTCTGATGGCCAGCTTCATCCCAGGGCAGGAATTCAAGTGCTAGGTGGGGAGGTGCACTGGGTGTCTGTAAACCCATGCCCTCAGCGCTGTACTCCTCTGTTTCAGTAGGAGTTGAAGAGCAGACGGAGCTGGCCTGGCCCAGAGCTGGGCTAGGGGACTAGATGTTTGCGTGACAGCTGCTTCTGGCATCTGCCTTGTGCTTCATGCACAGGGACTTGAGGCTCAGCCCTGCCTGCAGGCTCCTTCAAGCCAGTGGCAAGGCTCACTGCCCAGGCAGGGTCTTGGGTGTCTGCAGGGGGGAACTGAAGGCTGTGCATGCGTGCACAGGGGTCTACTCTGGAGAAGAAATCTAGAGCTTTCTTCTCGCTCACCAAAGCAGCCATGACTACTGCTATAACTATAGATCCCCTATGATGGACCTGTGTCCTCAGCTGACCACTGATGTTTCTGTGACACAGCTCCCTAGCCAGGCAGAACACTTAGCGGCTGACCCTGGATTCAGGCTCAGCCTCAGCTTCCTTTTGGGAAAAATGAACACACTTGGATTAGATGCTCTCTAAGCCTGTCTTGCTGTTTATATAGGGATCTGGAATCCCTTGACCTTTGACTTGGCAGGTACTACGTGGGGGACACCGTGGATATCCTGTTTGAGAAGTGGTTCTACTGTTCAAACCTCGGCACACAGTTGGCCCCCATCATCCAAGAGTGAGCCCCCCCCCCGGGCCTGCCCTTTGCTGTCCTGGGACTCCACGTCAGCACCTGCTGGCCTCGATCCATCACAGCTGGGAATTAGGAGAAAGCGTCCCCTCGGATGAAGGCACAGGGGCTGATCCACAGGGTGGTGAGGGAAAGAGTGATGGACAGACAGGCTGTGCGAGGGCCCCACAAGTGTGTGGGGACTCTGCACCTGCCAGTGTCCAGTGTGTATATCTACTGGCCTCTCAAGTGGCAGTGCCACCATTTTTCTTCTCCCCGGCTGTCCCTGCAGATTCTTCAGCTCTGAGCAGTATAGAACAGGAAAGCCCATCCCTGGTGAGCCACCCTTCCCTCTCCCTCCTTCCTTCTTTCCCTCCTGCCCTCTCATCCCACATGGGATGGATTCCTGAGTACTCTGCCCAGTACTCAAGGTACAGGGAAGTTGGTACCAACCAGCACCCCACATGACGGGCCACCCAGCTAGACCTGGAGTCCATTCCTGCTATTGGGAGTTGGGATCCCTGGATTCTGGGGTTGCTGGGGCTGGCTGGACTGAGCCTGGGGAACACTGACCATAGCCATACTGAAAGTGCAGACCAGCTGCTAAAGGAGCCACCGTTCCCACTGAGCACACGATCTATCATGAAGCCCATGTCGTTGAAGGCCTGGCTGGATGTCCACCACCAGCAGCTTCAGGCAGGCACATCTCTTAGCCTGTTTGGGGACAACTATGAGACACAGGTAATGTAGCCCTGGACTGCCCAGGGTGTCCACCAATCAATCATGAGAATTGGGAACTGATTTCATATCACACACACTTATCAGAGGTGTGCACATGAGCATAGGCCTTCCTGTCCCCTCCCCACCTCAGAGGATAATGGTTTCACTGTGACCAGACGTCTGTGGAGGATTCATGGTCCCAAGCAATCTTTCTTTGCTCTCAGAATAGCAAGACACCCATCACTGGCAGCTCCCCCTGTTTCTGTCATTTACCCCTCACTAGAAACCCTTGAGCTTCTGGTTGCAGCCTGGAAGCTGGAAAGGAAGGCAGCGTTTTGAGGAGGGGGTTAGATGGCATTGTGGAGAGCCTGGAACAAGCTGACCTTTCACTCAACATTTGACTGCTCATTGTCTCAGACTTTGGCAGGAGCAGGACAATCTGTCTCCCAGAATGGATGGTCTGGCCAAGGAGGCAGACAAGTTAATCCACAATTGTCAGAGTCATGTGATATGTTATTTGCTAACAAGCTGCAGAAAGCCACGGGAGGATCACAGAGGATACTTAGCAGGGAGGGAAGTCCAGGAAGGCTTCCTGAAGGAGGTGATGTGCAAGGAGAATTTTAAAGCTAGTACAGGGGGTTGCAAAAGGAAGAAAGGGAGCTAGAACATGTGAGGCGAGGGAGAAGAGACAAGAAGAGTTGGAGGTGTGGAGATCTGAGACAGCCTGCCACATCCTGCAGCTGAGGTTGGTGAGGAAGGTGGGGTGACTGTGGGGCAGCCAGCTGGGCCTGATGCTGGTGGGGGTTGGCTGAACAGGGCCGAGTGGAAGCACCTGTCCTAGAGAGAGTGGGCCTTCACCCAAGTGCTGCGTGAGAGGTAGCGTGGTGTTTCTGAAAGTCTCCCTGCACATCGAGGGGACAGGGCAGGGGAGCAGAGGCCCGCAGGAGGCTAGTATTCCCTTGTGCTTTATGACTTGCTGCTGGCCTGGCCCCGGTGGCTAGAAGTAGTGAGCCCAGGGAGGGAGGCTAACTGGGTATAAGCTTGGCCTGCTTCTCCATTCCGGGGACACCCAGAGCTTGTGTAGGCTTATGAGCAATGCGGGGACACTGGGAGTTGTTTCTTCTCCCAACAGGTAATCGCCCATGGGCAAGGCAGCAGCCAAGGCCTGGAACAGGATGTGGACATGTGGCTGTGGCAGCTGGCAAGTGGGGCCTGGAGAAAGGGTGGCACTACCTCCTGCCCAGGGGGATCTGACTGCTCGTGGGCTTCCGTGCGAGGTGGACTCAAGGACAAGCAGGCAGTGTGGGGGCTGGGCACCCTCCACTTAATTCTCCTGCTTTCCTTTCCCAGGAGGGCTCCTCGGTGGTGACTCTGGGGGGACAGCACCTACAGATGGGTCCTGATGACAGTGTCCTGGTGCCAGAGAGGAGCTCGTAAGTACATGGGAGGACTTCCCCCAGTTGGGGGACTGCCCTTCTTTTCCGGGACTCCTCAGCGTCCCTCCTTGCCTGCCCCTGCCCACCTGTGTTTCCACAGATATGTTTGGGAGCGAGCACCAGGCTCTGTGGCCCTGTCTGTGACTCAGGACCCTGCCCGCAAAAGGCCCCTGGGGTGATCATCTTGCTGTGAGACCAAAGCGGCCATGGCGGGTTGCTCCTTGTCAAACAACTCTCCCAGTCCCACTGTTTCTCTGTATAGTGACGGAGCACCTTAGTGTACCCCATGCCAGGCTCCAGGGGTGCCAGTCATCTCCCTTCTCTAACTGGCATGGGCTCATGTCATTTGTCGGGTGGTGTGCCATCCAGCTCGGTCCCCCACAAGGCGCACCTGCTTGTCATCAAGAAGGCCCTCAATAAAAGCTTTCTGATGAACAAGCGCCAATGGCTCCAAACACAAGCTGTCTAGGAAGCTGGTCCTTTGGCCCTGTGATGTGTTATGTCGGGGGTGCTGGGGTGACCTGTGGGTAGGCATTCCTGTGTTCCCTGATCCATCCAGAACTCAAGTCTCGTCCTAGGTGCATGGCTAAAGGCATCTACCTGCCTCTTTCTCTGTTCCTATTTGTTTTATGTAACTTTAAAGAAGTAACTTCTGTTAAGTTTATCAGTAACAGAAGGACTTAGTAGTTAGCACTTTCTATGCTTTGCACCAGCTAAGTACAGAGAGCATAGAAAGTCAGGCACTGGTAGCTCATGCCTGTAACACTAGTTTAGTCAGGAGGCCGAGATCTGAGGATCACAGTTCAAAGCCAGCCTGGGCAGAATCTCCAATTAACTAGCAAAAAGCCAAAGTAGAGCTGTGGCTCAAGTAGTAGGGTACCAGCCTTGAGCAAAAAAGCCAAGTGAGAGCACAAGGCTAAGTTCAAGTATTGGCAGAGAGAGAGAGAGAGAGAGAGAGAGAGAGAGAGAGAGAGAGAATGGATAGCTGGGCACCAGTGGCTTGTACCTGTAATCCTAGCTACTCAGGAAGCTGAGATCTGAGGATTGTGGTTAGAAGCCAGCTGGGGCAACAAGTCCCATATGAGACTGTTTATCTCCGATTAACCACCAGAAAACTGGAGCTGTGGCTTAAAGTGGTAGAGTGCTAGCCTTGAACAGAAAGAGGCTCAGAGACAGCACCCAGGCTGTGAGTTCAAGCCCACAACTGACAAAAATAAACAAAAACAAACAATGGAAATATACAAAACACAAAATACCCACCCTGCTCAGAGTTAACCACTGTACAGCTGTTAACTGTGCCAGAGATGACACCCCCCTCCGCCCGCCTGTGGTGGGGGGTTGGGACCGGGCTCACCCTGGGACTTCTTTGAGGAAACAGCATCACCTGGCAGGGCTGAGGCTGCATGTGAACTGAAAAGGTCCCTGCTGGGAGTCAAAGCTTCCTCTAGAAAAGAAAACCTAAGGACTGGATGTATGGTGGAGTGGAAAATGGAGACAATGCCGTGGGCAGGGGAGGCAGGCCTGGGGGAGGCCAGGCTATGTGAATTCTGAAACCAATTTGCACAGTGTCTCCACCCACTTCCCTTTTCTGAAAACTCTCCAGCAGCTCCCCCAGAAACCCACAGCTATCCTGAGAACACAGAGCTGGCCAGCTAGGCAGTGGGAAGGGCTGTGTACCTGGGCAGTCATCTGGAGGCTACTGTTACCACAGCCCCCATTTCCTCCCTGGGTTCTCAACGTGGCCATTTCTATCTTAGTAGAGCCTCTGTCACCACAGAAGGTGAGAGCCATACCTGGGCCAGCCAACTTTCGTCTGAGAGTAAGCACTTTCAAGTTAGAAGCTTTGTAAAAAGGCCCACCAACTGCCAACATAGGATGGCCCATCCAAGTACCTTTCATCTAGCAGCCTCTGCCTGTGTGCCTGCTGGCTCACAGCAGGAGGCCATGTGCCATTTTCCTCTGTCTCCTCTTCCTGGACCCTTCCTCCACTAACACTTCCACCTGGTTCTCTCCACCCCTCTCCACAATGGCTATCTCTCCCTCCCTGAATGCAACTGAAATACCAGATGTTCTCATGGCTCCCAGCTCCAATAGAGGAAGCAGGGCCACCCTCAAGAGTCCCTGGGTAGGTGATGGGGTGGGGCCTGGGCTTCTAACCTGCTCTGGAGCCTCACTGTTCCTCTTCTGGAAGGGGAGGATGTTTCTCACCCTCCAGCATGGGCTACTTTTCCTTCCTCACCCCCTCATCCCCACCCCATGCTTCACAAGGCCTTGCTGCTCTGAAGGGCTCTGGTGTCCCCAGAAGCAGGAATTCCGATTGCTTCTCCACCCTCGCCTTCCCTCACCCTACACATGTAATTAGGATTTCCTGACTTTGACCTTGGCCCTGGTCTGTTGTACCCTTCTTGGACTTGGTTATTGACCCTTGTAATAGGATATGACCTTGCCCTTACCAACTGCAGGGATGGAAATGGACATAAATGTGCCAGTCCAGTGTGGTAGGAAGAAGATGAGAAAGAAAGAAAAAAACAACCTACATTCACATGCAAAGTTGTCTAGAGCTAGTAGAGTAGTGGAAACAGCTATAGAGACCCTCATTTCCTAACTGCACAGTTTTCATTTCCAAATGCACAATTCAGTGTTTTCCACCTTTTCATTCTTTCTCCTAATGCAACCTGCTCTCCCCCACCCCCAGCAAGATCCAATAGCACCCTTTACTTTCCTCCAGGGATTCCAGTACAGGTCAGGCTGGCTCACAAGCCATTGAGTATTTACTGACACCCCATCCTCCAATCACATGGACCACACTGAACTACGAAGGCCAAGAATCTTGCTCTGCCTGAGACCATATTCCTAGCACAGGCCTGGTACCAGGCAGCCACAGAGGATGAGGGTCAGGCTGGGGAAGCAGAGCTGAGCTAAGCACGAGTGGAGCTAGGTGGATGGTGACGCAGGACGTGGTGGGAGGGGCTTGGAGAAGACAGAGTTGTCTGGTGCAGAGGTGTGGAGGGTCTCTGGGTAAATGGGAAGGAGCACCTAGAGAGCCGGAGCGGATTTCAGTCTTCCACTGTCAGTGGGAGCTGAGGTGATGGTTGCTTGGTGAGCCATGGAAGAAGTCCAAAATCTGTCCTCCAAAAGTCCCTTTTCAAGGAGGAGGCACCAAAAGGAACAGCCAGGGAAATGCTGAAGAGAAACTTTTAAGTAGGAAGAAAACCAAGGCTTAGCAAAGAAATAAAGACTATCTAAAAGAAGTCAAGGCAATCTCTTTGCCCAAGTAAAGAGATGCCCATTAAAAGGAATAGAATAAAGCCATCTTTCATGATGGAAAAGGCCAAACATAAAATACCCAGTCTGCACAGTGCCTTGGCAAGAAGAGAGGGTTTTCAAAGTGTTTCCTAATTGCATGCTGCAAGATTAGTCTGAAAGTGCTCTGAAAAGGCTAGTCTGAAAGCAAAGTGCTCAGCCACAAGTGTGGTCAGGCCACACCCTAGACTAACAACACAGTGTCCAGTACTGTCAAACAAACACACAACCTTTTTACAAGGTGATAGGTTATCATATGTGTAAAATAATACACAAAATATGTTTGGTATTGTTTGGATTCACACATATGCACTGATAGTTTCACATTACATGTTAGGGTGATAGAGAAAATGGACATTGAAAGAGTTACTCATTAATATCTGAACTTATCTTGTAAAAAAATCTGAAAAAAGGAAAACCCTGAGTAATATCTGAATGTGCCAGGTGTGGTTGTGCACATTTACAACCCCAGGAATCTGAGGCAGATGTGTGGGTCCAAAGCCAGGTTGGGATATACAGTGAGACTCTGCCTCAAAAACAAAACAAAACCACCCTGAATGCTATTTAACTGTGCTCTGAAGAAATTACAAAGGGGTGAGTATAGAAAAGGAAAACAGTGTGTGACTACAGCTTCAGGCTCTAAAGAACAGGGCCGATCTGGCAATTAGCAGGTCATTAGTGACCTTATTGGCAGCGATTTCTGCAAGTGTCTGGGCAGGGGCAGAAGGGAACCATCAAGCATCATAATGGTTTGAAGAATTGATGCGACTGGAAGTAATGGAAACAATTCTTGCCAGTAAAAGGAGAGAGGTAAAGCTAAGGAGAGGAGAGAGATTTGGTGGTTTGACTGTTCTGTTGTTTCATGGATGCAATGGAGAGATTTAAATACAGTGGGGGAGAAGAGATGACTGTAGTGGGAAGTAAAAATGGGCAAGAAACACTGTGTGTGCCAGTACTAAGCATCTTACACATACGGATTTCTTTAGTCCTCTATGTAACACTATTGTACCATTTTACTGATGAAAACACTGAGCCAATAAGTGGCAGTTGGAGCAACACCATAAGGCGGTGAATGGGTGGATACTACTTGTGGGTGGCAGGAGGGTCTGCCCTTGAGAGGTGAAAGGACTCCTTGGGCTGGGGAATGGCATTATTATCTCAGCAGGTCTAGGGCTGGGTGAAGAAAGCTGATGGAGTTCCTAGAAGGCTTGGCTTGGAGGTGGAGGGAGTGAAGGTTTAGGAAGTGAGAGATAGCTCAACCCCTCTAGAAAGCCATCCAAAAAAGCCCTGGCCCCAAATTCAAGGCTAGTGATCCTCTCTGAAGGTATTACTTGACATTGAGCTAAAAGGAGCTTCTAGAAAGATGGCAGGATCACTGAGTTGGGATGAAGGACACAGGAGCTACACAGCATCTTAGGAATCCTGCCTGGGACCCATCATAGGGGTCTTGTGCTCCCACAGCACCTTCCCTGACCATATGAAGTCCAGCAGTTTGATCACACTACCCCTACACCTACCAACACAGCCTTACACACCTTAATCACATCTTCTCTTCTCCAGTAACATCCCTGGGTCTGTATCTTGCTTTTCTATGGGAACTCTTGAAATTCATCATCTTTTTGTTTCTGGTTTCTAAACTCTCACAAAGCTCAGCAGACCTCTAGTAAGGGTGTCTGACAGGAAGCACCATGTCGGGGCACAGCGCCTCCCTCTACACCATCCTTGGCTCTCTAGCGGGTGTCATGGGGAACTGTATTGGCCACTGTCGTGCACAAATGGCCTTGGAGGTCAGATAATGGGAAAGGTCTGCCTGTTGCTGCTCTCATCTTCAGGCCTAGGGGTATGGAAGGGGGTGTGTGTGTCAAAGACCATCTATCTGGGTGATGACATAGCTTCTCAAAACTTCCAACTCCTCAGATGTGACATATGAAATGGCAGCTTGATGCAGCCCAGGAGAAAGGCTGGTCCTAAAAAGTAGGCAGGGGCAGAGAGCACTTGAGTTAAACTGTGTATGCAGAGCCTCATAGCTGACCACCATTCCAATGAAGGACAGCATAAAGCAAGACATGAGTTCCAGAAATTTATTGGAAACACGATACGAACCGATAGTAGATGGCATCTCCTCACAGACAGACAGTGCACACGGGTACCTCGGGAAAGAGCTCTCCTGGGCAGCTGGAGTGAGCACTGAGGCATGCTCTGGTGAATGCTCTGTGGAAGGGAAACCAGAGATGTGGTGCAGAGAGAGAGGAGGCACACAGAAAACTGGGACATAGCTTTCCTGAAGGCGGTGCTGAGGTGGATTGCTAAATGGGTGAAATCCCCCAGAGGAAAACAGGGACAACGGTGAAGAACAAAAACTCCTCTGCCTCTCAAAAGCACTTCTCTTTCTGGGCAGAGCAAAAGAGAATTTACAAAAACCTAAGGGAGCAGCTCCCCTTGTCTCCCTTACCATGGTCCCAGGACTGCACATAGGCACCAGGCTTGGACATGACCAAGAGCATACAGAGGCCACACACAGCATGGACTGCCTGCCCTCAGACCTGCTCCTTGCCTTCTCTTCCACTCCTCCATTCAGCTGCATGCTGACCCTTTGGGGGCCTTCCAAGGCTGCCAGGGAAGCTGACTTCCAGCTGGAGTCAGCTAACAGGAGGCACCCACAAAAATCTGGAGGGCATGACAGGCGAAGCTGTTTCTCCCCTCCAACCTCTCATGACTTCAGCTTCTATCAATGCGCTTCAGATCTCCCCAGTGGCCCTGGCCCTCGGATATGGTAGTATGGCCTCCTGACTGTGTCTAGCATCCAGGATATCTTATTCTTGTTTCATTTTTCTGCTCTTCTTGTTTTTGATCAACACTCTCTAGCTTAAAATGTGTTTTACTCAGAGTAGGCTGTACTTGGCTGAGCCCTGCCCAGACACAGGGCTGTGGGCAAGGTAGACTCATAAGAGATCCCTGCAATGAACTTCTGTCTATCCTCCTCTTCTGCACACAGTTAGGACGTCAGAGGTGGTGGCAGTGACTGAGGACAGAGGGGATGCCTTGCAGTGTCTGTGTCCTCACTCAGAGGGCTTTGCACTATATCTCACCTGCTTCAGACTGAAGAATCTCAGCATGTCTGCTTGTATGTCCACTGAACAATTGTGACACTACTGACATGCACTATGGCAGTACCATGGCCCTTGAAAGAGCATGGCCAGCTAAGAAACATCTCGGTACCAAATGTTCTGAACAGCAAAGGCAAGGAACAGAAGCTCCTTGGCATTACCCTCTGTTCCCTGGATTAGAATATTCCTTCAGAATGTCAGGGGGTTTCCAAGGGATGAAATAGGGGCATAAATGCTTAGTCAACTCTATCTCCATGGGAGGGTGGGACTACAGGTCCAGCTCTTACTAACAAGCTGACGAAGAGCCTCTGGATGCACGGCATTCACAGCTAACTTTGAGCCTCCTGCTTCTCCATCAGTATTGGCAAGGCCCTTCTCCAAATCTCTCCAGCCTGGTGGAAGGCCTCTCCCAACAGGCAGAGAGAATGTAGCCAGCAGCTAATTTCATGTCTCAGGACAAGTTCACAGACAGACATCTGTGCTGAGGTTTCTTTTTCTTTAGAGAAGAAATACCAGAAAGGCTAGCTGGCCTTCGCATCCAGGGTCTTTGCTGTAGGGGATTTATGTATAAGAATCTGGAGGAAACACTTGCCACCTGCACTTGTCTCATGAAGCACCTCTGACACAGGCCCTGCCCTCAGGGCTCAAGCCAAGCCACAGGACAGCTCCAGAGACAGAGAACTTGGAACTTGTCCTTGGTCACCCAGAGGTCTAAGGTGAGAAGCGGCTCTTCCTCAAGAAGCCAACATGCTCCAAACTGGGCAAGACTGAGGCATCTTGACCCCAATCACACTACCCGGAACTATCCATACCGCCTCATTCTCTGCTGAGTTGAGCCAGCCGTGGAGGACGTAGACGTAGATATCCTTGTCATTTCTGTGCTGCCTCATTCTTGCTGGGGGGGCCAATTCCAGGGGGGCCATTCTTTCATGCAACAACTTGTTTGGGCATCTCATTTCCTCCTCCAGCTGCTGCTCCTGGGGTAGCTGAAAGGTCAGACTCCAGTTGTCTGTCACAGTGCTATGACCCTACGCCCTGCAGACCATCTTTGTTAATGGAGGCAGGGAGATGGCTAGGCTCAGGAACCAACCAGGCATTGAGTTACTCCTTGCCTGCAACAGATGGTCCATTGGGATGTCACCAAGGGCTAGTGCCCAGGGCAGGCAGGGAGAGCCCAAGCCAGTAAAGCAGGAAGGTCTCCTGAGGCCTCAGAACATAATGCTCACAGCATACTGGGCCAGAGGGGTAGAGAGGTTTTGGAGCCGACTATATAGACTTATACTTGCAAACATGATTCTCCCTTCCACCCTCCTAAGGAGTAAAATAAACTAGGGTGAGTAGTGACCCATGATAGGAACCCTTGGTGCAGTTCCTCATTAGCTGGCTTGGTTGCAGGGGGGAACAGGCAGTAAGAAAACAGCTTGTCACAGTGATATACACGCTTGGCATGTTTAACACCTGCTCTCACTAGAGCTCTCCAGGACCAAGTAGAAAACCAGCCTCTCTTCCAAAAGAAAATAGAGCTGCTGAGAGTCATGTGCAGGCTGGCCAAGGCAAGAACCTTCTCTTCTGTCAGACCCAGGGGTAACCATACCACTGAGGAGTGGGAGCAGATGAATACAGGATGCAGGGGTGAAAAGCAACACTTCCACTGAGCGGGAAGCAGCCACGGGAGGGGAGAGGCAAGAGAACAGGGGAGGGGGTCAGGGAGAAGAAAGCAGCCTACTGGGAAAAAGGCAAGCGACAAATACCAGCAAGGACAGGGGAACACTATGAACTGTGTAAACACTGGCACATGTCTTAAGAAAATCCACTCAGAAAGATGCCACATTCCTCCTGTACATAAGTACACAGCATAAAACAGTGGGACTGGCACATGCAGGGCAGCAGGGTTCTGAGTGCTCAGCAGCCTCCATCACCCAAGCCCCCCACTCTGGGGAAGTGGACACCAACAAGTGAGGAGGCCAGTGGCTCCCTGCTGCCCTCAGTCCTCAGGAAGGTCTCTCTAGGACAGCAAGGTCTCTGAGAGGGAAGGAAGGTGCCCCTGGGTCCCACGGAGATGCAGGTTTGGAACATGCACCCCTACAGTTTCTTTTCTGCCTCTTCGGGTCTCCACAGGGTGCACACAGAGCTCTGCTCCCACTGAAGAAGCTGCCTCCTTCCCAGGCACATCTGTGACCACCAGCAGGACAGTAGAGTCTTGGGTTGTAGCATAGAACAGGGATAACTCAGTCTGACACGCAGCATGTGAGTTCTGGAAAAGGGAAGAAACAGGGTAAGGCTAAATGAGTTCTGATGAAAGGGAAAATAGAAACCACCCTCCCACAAATAGGATGACTATCAGGGGAAAGAAGTCAGGTACTAATCCAAATAAAATCTCACAATGTAGTTTAAGGCTGAACAAAAGTTCACCTTGGTCAAGAAAAACGTGAAGCATCTTCAGCAAGGCATCTTCAAAGCTAGGTTTTCAAGTACAGAGGCTGCTGGTGAAATACAGCACCTCAGGCTAGACCTTGTAAAACTCCTCCAGTGATATGGAAAAATGGTGAGCACAGTGTGATAGGAGGAGACCCAGTCTCTTCTTCAGCAGTAATAACTGATCACCAGGATTGGCACCCAAGCCATGAACACACTTTCTATAGGACAAGAATGAGCCTTAGCCCCCTTTACTCAGTGTCCTGAGTCAAGAGCTATTCCTTCACCACTCCACCTCAACTCTCAACTGTCCTGTCCCTAAGTTGGGCATCAGGAAACTGTCAACAGCTATAAAAAATGAACAGCAGACCTGGCCTGCAAACCATATCATTACTGTCTCATACTACTCAGCAAGGTGTGAGACCAGATTCTTGTTACTTGTGAAGTGGCTGGAGTGGCTGAGGTAGAAGAAAATGCTCACAGACCCTTTCTAGTTACGCGTTCCGCAGCCACAAAGTAGCTAGATGACCGCTTTCACAGCCTCATTCCATCTGCAGGAAGGAGGTCTGCAGGATGGAGCAAGCCATGCCTTTACTCCACATGCCTTTCTAGAATATGGAAGATACCATGGATACAACCTCAAAAAAGAAGTTCAGTAAATGTGAGTTAAATAAAGACTCAGATAAATTTGACTTAGGAATCAAAAAGCCTTTGCTTTATCGGACCTACTTTAGGTCAGAAACTCTTTTTTGCTTACCAGAACCTTGTGAGGATCAGGAAAGTTAGGGCCTGCTCAAGTCATTAAATAAGCCAAGGAGTCAGGATTTGAATTCAGTCTTCTTAATTCAGATCTTTTTATGTACTACACCAACCTGCTCATTCTCCATCCAGCCCAGTGTTCTGCTAACAGTCCAGTAAGAGCACATAATCCTCTTCAGTGTCTAGATTAAAGCAATAAATGTGCCTGGATCTGTAAGAAGCATCTCTCTTTTTTGCCGTGTGTGTGTGTGTGTGTGTGTGTGTGTGTGTGCTCTGCTCATTCTCCATCCAGCCCAGTGTTCTGCTAACAGTCCAGTAAGAGCACATAGTCCTCTTCAGTATCTAGATTAAAGCAATAAATGTGCCTGGATCTGTAAGAAGCATCTCTCTTTTTTGCCGTGTGTGTGTGTGTGTGTGTGTGTGTGTGTGTGTGTGTGAGTGAGTGTGTGAGTGTGTGTGTGTGTGTGTGCTCTGTCCAAATCCCCACATAATTAAACCACCTACTAGAAAAACCACTTGTAATAGATGACCAAATCTCTGAGCTACCATGGTAAATTTGTGCTAAATTTACCTGCTTATTTTCAGAAGCAACCCTTTCCTCCTAGAAGCTCAGGAATTGGTATCTTGGCTCATACCACCTTTTGCACACTGGCTACAGCTGAGATATGCCACCTCTCTGCATCCCAGCTGAACAGTCCTCATGCTTGCCATCTGTCCTCACAAAGTCCTATCACTTCTCTCTCCCTGCTTAGAGCTTCCCCCACTGCACTGCCTAAAAGCAAGGGACAAGAGCCACCTTCAGGTCCTCCCATCCAGTGCAGTACTGACAGCCCTAGGAAAAGGTGTCTCCCTATTGTCAGTATCCTTCCTAACAAAGGACCCCGAGTCACATTTCCTTTTTTTTTTTAAATGCTCAAATGCACTAATATATATTTGCCACTTTTGTCTGTACTAACTCCAATTCTTAAGAACTTAGTTGTGCTTTTTTTTTCTTCAAAATGTTCCCTATTGGTTTTTGACTACTCAGAAGTACTCAAAGTACAAGAAGGACTTGGAGATTCTGTACTCTAATCATCCACTGTAATGAAAGCAATCTCTTTTAAGGTTTCTAGCTCCTGGCATCCATGTTCATTTCCTTCTCTTCCGAAAAATCAGAGAAGAAATCATTATCAGAATCCTGGAGGCTAGAAAGAAGATGATGAGTGATGGCAGATTTTACACACAAGAAAGCTTGAGGCTGGCAGTATGAAAAGCTGAGAGCCCAATTTGTTCAAAGAACTCTCCAAGGGATCAGGAAATGACATCAGATACCTCTGGCAATGAGGAAGAAGGGCTGAAGCAAAAAAGATGAGTGGAAGCCTGTTTGAGAAACAGCCCCAGAGTTCTCCTAACTCCAAACCCGTGGGAGCTGTCCACTTCCTACCAGTCTAGATGGTTACTCCCTAAACAAAACAAAATGGAGGGCCTCGGGATACCAGACACATTTTTGGCAGAGTTGCCAGTTCTCACAGGAGGGATCAAGTGAGAGTATGCCTACCAAATGCTAAGCCTCTGGCTTTCTTTTTATCAAGTTCTCAGAATGCAGGTCAACAAACCTCTACCTTTGGAAGAAACAGGAAGAAGCTACTCAGGGGAATTAGGCAGCTCATGAGCAGAGTTAAAGGCATTTGGGGTTACTCAACAACTAGCCCAAGCTGATATTGTGAAGTGTAATATAGGCTCCAGCCCAGAGCTTTCAATCTGATTTTCAGTCTCTTTAAACACTGTTAGACAACAAAAGCCACCAGGAAAAAGAAACCCAAGTTGTAACACAAATATTGGATACCAAAGCAAATAAACCAAGGGATATAAGTTGGACTACACATGGAGAAAACTTCAAAAGCAAAAGACTCAGAGAAATGAGAAAAAGATAGTTTCCATGAAACATAACCAGTATATGTATACAGACAGTTAAGTAGATAAGATTTAGTTAATAAAACTAAATAAGGACAAGCTCATAAAATGATTTGAGTTCAGCTTTATACAATGGTAGCTAATTTATACTGAAGTAACCTTTCATCCAATAAACTCTGGACAAAATGTACAACTATCTGGAGGTACAGAAAACAACTAAAATCAGGCAAACACTACAGATGCTTAGCCCTGGCTTTCCCTCTGAGTAGTTTTATGTAATACAAGAACATCATTCAGGTAAAAAGTGGTGGTCTAACTAGGCTGAAATCAGTGGTGAGAGTTTCAATACAGGTGGAAATTGATGACGTAGATCTATAAAATGAAGGGAGAAACATAGAGGGGAGCCCTGAATTTCAAATAAACTCTCAAATCATTGGCTGATTGCTGACCTAGGTAAGTACAAGGCTACAAGAAGACCAGTGGGAAGAGGCAGAACTCAAAGAGCTGAGTATTGATTTCAATAGTGGTATTGTGTTGCCAAGACAGAGTTTAGAGAGTTCCAAAGTTAGAGGGACAAATTCCATGATCAGTTTAAAGTAGATAACTCTTAATAAAATGGTAAACCAAGCCTGCATGGAATCAAAATAATCTGTCAGTGTAAGAACAAAACTCTGCAGAAGAAAACAGAATCCAGGAGTTTGTATTGTTTGTCATCCACAGTGACCAATATTCATTTCCAAAGAATTCCACATGAGAATCAGGAAAATAGAACCCATAATTAGAAGAAGTCAGAAGAAGATAAATGCATTGATTCATATTCTAGAATTAGCAGACATGGAATTAAAATATCTTCTCTAAGTTGGTTGAAGAATTTATAGAAAGGCAGGTATGGTGGTTCAGGCCTGCAATCCCAGCTGTGACAAGTAGGAGAATCAAGACCTGAGGCTACCCTTAAGCAAAAATTCAAGACCCTCCTGATCAATAAACTAGTCAATCAAAGCAAGCAAGGAAGAGCAGAGGGGTCTGGCTCAAGTGGTAGAGGGTCTGTCTAGTAAGTGTCAGGAGTGCAAAAAACATTTTTAAAGATAACTAAAATGGGTTGGGGAATTTGGCAAAATTTAGAACTTTAAAAGAACTCAATTACAGAACTGGGCACCGGTGGCTGACACCTATAATCCTAACTACTCAGAGGCTGCAATCTGAGGATTGCAATTCAGAGCCAGCCCTGATAGGAAAGTCCGTGAGACTCTGATCTCCAATAACCACCAGTCAATCAGAAGTGGCGCTGTGGCTCAAGTGATAGAGCACTTGCCTTGAGTTAAAGAGCTGAGGGACAGCGCCCAGCCCCACGATGGGAGAGGGAGGGAGGGGGAGAACTCAATCACACACAGTGAGACCAAGGAGGACATTCTTAGGAAAGGAAGAGAAATGTGAAACTGATCATACAAAATAATATTTATTAAAATGAACTTCAGGAACTGAGAATAAAAGGTTTATTTTTCCTTTTTTGCTGTTTTTGTTTTCTTTTTGTTCTGTTAGTTCATTTATATGTCTTTAGGAGGCTAAGGGGAGGCACAGACATGGAGGGACAAAGGGTGAATAAATGCAGCAATGGCACTCACTGGACACTATGCTGAAAATGAACTATACAACTTGTTGGTATGGATGGGAGGGAAAAAAGTGGGCGAGAGTGAGGGAAGGGGTGACATTGTTGCAAAAAAAAGTGTACTCATTACCTGACATATAATATAACCTCTCTGTAAATCACCTTTATAATAATTAAAATTTAAAAAATAATAAAGGAACTAAATGGAGACCACGTACTAGAAGCTCACATCTGTAATCCCAGCTACTCGAGAGGCTGAGATCTGGACGATCACTGTTTGAAACCAGCCCAGACAGAAAAGTCTGTGAGAATCCATCTCCAATTAACCAGTAAAGAGTCAAGCTGGAGATGTGACACAAGTGCTACAGAGTGCCAGCTATGAGAAAGGGTATCGAGTGAGTTTAAGGTCCTGGGTTCAAGACTGTACCAGAAAAAGGAAAAGCCAGCTGACCCTTTATCTCTCTTAAAACTTACACCTTGAACTCATGATTCATCCAATGAGATGTAAATCCTTGACACACACTTGCAATGAAATTAAAAACCAAATCCAGGTGCAGATATTCAAATCTCTCCCCACTGCATTATGACATGCACCTATCATTCCAGTTTCATGGGAAGTGTACAAACAGCACCCAGGCAGGAAGCAAGATTCGATCTCAAAAATAACAAGTGCAAAAAAGTACTGGAGTAATGGCTCAGCAGTAGACAGCCTGTCTACCAAGTATAAAGTTCTAATTTTGAACCCCAATACTGCTCTCTGTTTCCAAGAAAACCTAAGCCAGGCATGATCATTTATGACTGTAATCTCATCTCTCAAGAAGCTGAAAAAGGACAATCAGACCAGCCTGGAATACATAGTGAAATTTTGCCAAAAAGGAGAAGGAGGAGGAGGAGGAGGTGAAGGAAAGGAGGGAGGGAGGGAGGGAAGAAGGGAAGAAGAGGAGGAGGAGGAGAGGAAGGGAGGGAAGGAGGAAGGGAGGAAGGGAGGGAGGGAGGAGGAGGAGGAGGAGGAAGAGGAGGAGGAGGAAGAAAAAGAAGAAGAGGAGGAGGAGTAGAAGAAGAAGAAGAAGAAGAGAGTGTTTGCATAGCATGCCCAAGGTCTGGTTACTGCCAAAATCAAACCAAACCAATCAATAAAACAAAGCCTAAAAATAGGCTGGGGATGAAGCTTAGCAATAGTGCACTTGCCTGGCATGTGTGATCTCTATCATGAGAGAGGGAGGGGAGGGAGGGAGAGAGGGGGGAGAGAGAGAAAGAATAATTGATGTGGTCATACTAACATCAAAGTAACTTCTAGATAAAGAGTATTAACAGAGATAAAGATGGTCCCTTCATAGTGATAAGGTTAATTATATAGAGTTATCTACCCGCCTGTCTGTATATCTGCTAGGTACCCAGCTCCCAATTTTTGCATCTGTGTCCTTAGATCTGAGACAGTCTTCCTATATTTACTTTGCAATCACCTTGGACTCTAAAAAGGACAGGATTTACCAATAAGCATGTTGTGACACAAAGCAAACTGACCTCCAGAAAGGTAATAGCTTCTTATCTTGTGAAAAAAGAAAAAAACACAAAACAAAACCAACAACAACAAAAAACTCCCCCAAAGGAAAACAGCCAAAAGCTCTCAGGACAGCAAGGCACCTATTAGGCAACAATGGCTAACTTGTTCCTGCTCCCCTCTAAGATGAAATGGTAACTAATTCTTTTGGAATTCCTCCAGAGACTATAATACAAGGGTCAATCAGGCCATACTTGTGACTTGGGACTTCTTAATCATCATGCATAGTTTTCTCCTTCTGCCCCCTAGTTCTTTGTCTATACATTCTAAACCCCTATCTGAAGATGGCTGAAAACATCCCATGACATACTTGTACCATGTAATACATCTCCTTTTTTTTTTTTGCACTTTACCATGTTGTTTTAATTTGGTGCATAGGGGCAAGTAGCTGGCTAGCCTGACATGTGGAACTCCTGGAGTCTAAAACTCATTTCATATATACACTAAATAACATAATTTAAAATTACATAAAGCAAAAATGAATAGACTATTTGGAGAAACAGACAAATCTAGTTGGAAAATGGAGACTTTTGTCTCCCAAGAAAGTAGAGTTAAAAGATAGCCTGTATGTACATAGCTTTTGACCTTTTCTGCTTGTCCTAGACATATACTAGTTATTGGAAATAAGGGAAACCATGGGACCTATGTTTCTTTGGGCCTGGCTTACTTCACTTAATATAATTTTTTCCAAGTCTTTCCATTTCCTAACAAATGGGGTGATGTCATTCTTTCTGATGGAGGCATAGAATTCCATTGTGTATATATACCACATTTTCTTGATCCATTCATCTACTGAGGGGCATCTGGGTTGGTTCCATATCCTAGCTATGGTAAATAATGCTGCAATAAACATAGTTGTGTTGGTAGCTTTAGTATGGCCTTGTTTGTGATTGTTTGGATAAATGCCTAAAAGTGGGATTGCTGGGTCATAGGGAAGCTCTATGTGTAGTCTTTTGAGAAAACATACTGCTTTCCTAAGTGGTTGAACAAGTTTACATTCCCACCAACTATGCAGTAGGGTTCCCTTTTGCTACATACCCTCCAGCATCTATTGTTATTAGATTTCTTGATGATAGCCATTCTAACTGGGGTGAGGTGGAATTTCAATGTTGTTTTGCTTTGCATTTATTTTATGGCTAGAGAAGTTGAGCATTTCTTCATGTGTCTATTGGCCATTCTTAGTTCCTCTTCAGAGAAGTCTCTCTTTAAGTCTTTAATCCACTTATCAATCGGGAGGTTGTTTCTTTGAGGATTTGTTGTTGGGGGATTTAATTTTTTTGAGTTCTAAGTATATTTTAGGTATGAGACCCTTATCCGTTGTATGGCTAGTGAAGATCTTTCTCCCAATCTGTGGGCTTTCTATTGATCTTGCTAACTATGTCCTTTGCCATGCAGAAGCTCTGCAGTTTCATGCAATCCCATTTGTCCAACCTTTCTTTGATTTGTTGTGTTTCTTTTTCTGCTGAACTTCCTGTCTCAGCTGTCTGAAACAAACAGGGTTTGCTCAGATATCTTCTTTGAAACTCTCCAAGTAACAGCCACCTTCTGGTTTGCACCTCCGTTTCACATTAACCACTCTTTGTAACAATTATATGTAAATAGTTGCTGACAAAAATAAATATTTGCCAGGCACTGGTGACTCATGCCTGTAATCCTAGCTGCTCAGGAGGCTGAGATCTGAGGATTGTGGTTCAAAGCCAGCCAAGGCAGGAAAGTCCAGGCAGGAAAGACTCTTATTTCTACTAAGCTACTCAGAAAAAGCAGGAAGGGGGGGAGAAAGAAAGAAAAGAAAAAGCAGGAAATGGCTCTATGGCTCAAGTGGTAGAGTACTAACCTTGAGTACAAGGAGGCTCAGGGATAGCACCCAGGCCCTGAGTTCAAGCCCCAGGACCATCTATCTATCTATCTATCTATCTATCTATCTATCTATCTATCTATCTATCTATCTATCTATCTATCTATCTATCTATCTATGTATCTATCTATCTATCTATCTATCTATGTATCTATCTATCATCTATCTATCTATCTATCTATCTGATTGAGGGAGTCAAATGCATAAATTATAGCAGTGTTTTCTAAGGTTAAAGAGTATTCAGTTATAATGATCCCAGCAGAGGTTGCAAATGGACCAGATAGTGAAACTATTTCATGTCCCTTGTCCTGTGGGCTCTGGGTGGGGAGGATGGACATAGGGACAGGTTGATTGAAAAGACTTTCTGTTATGATCCATTCAAGTAAACAACACTTAACTGAGTCCAGCACTGGCCAGCACAGCTAAAGGCTTAAGTAACTACCATTAGAGCTCATGTTCGCTTGGCTGGTGCTTTACTATTTGAACTACACCTCCAGCCTGGCTTTCTGCTAGTTATTCTGGAGATAGAATCTTGTGGACTTTTCTGCTTGGCTGGTCTCAAGCCATAATTCTCCACATTTCAGTGCCTAACTTGCCATTGGCTTTTGCCAATACTTGTATTTTCACATACTAATAAGAGAAAAAGGGGAACTGTGAGTGCCCCAGGCTCTGACTGAAAGGCTTCTTCCTGCTCAAACACTTCCCAGAATGCCCTGAGTACCAGCTCAACCAATAAAAAGAGCCAGGGCAGCATGTGCACAAGCTATTAAATAATCAGAACAAAGCCCAAGGGAGGAGATATGGGCAGAATCCCATACTATAAAAACCACCCTCAGAGAAGACTCCATTTGACTCTTTAGACCCCATTCATGATGGGTAGTCTAGCTACTTTCTTTCATGGTTTTCCTTTTCATTTTGAAATACAATTACTCTATTTACCTTAAACACTTTTCTGCCTTTTTTTTCAGCTTTTTTTTTTGGGGGGGGGGTCCGGTCATGGGGCCTGAACTCTGGGCCTGGGTGCTGTCCCTCAGCTCTTCAGCTCAAGGCTAGCATTCTACCACTTGAGCCACAGTGCCACTTCCGGCTTTTCTCTTCTTGCTTATGTGGTGCTGAGGAATGGAACCCAGGGCCTCAGGCACGCAAGGCAAGCGCTCTACCACTGAGCCACCTTCCCAGCCCACTTTCCTGCCTTTTAATTCTTTAATGGGTACAGAAAATGAACCTTCCCCAAGACAGCATTATTAGTATTTTTCTCCAGAGACAAGGAATGGCTAGATGGGTATTCTTTGAGAATATTCCTAAACACCAAGTTGTGTCCATCTTCCTCTACTACTCTGACAGTATGGTTTTTTATAAGTTGAGAAAACATCCATTGCACTCAGATGATGCTTCAATAATCCTGAAACTATCTCCACACACTAGGTACTCTGCTATACTGCAGCACATCCAATAGAACTTGGGACCATAATGATGCTTTACTTTTACATTTTTTCCCCCACTGGGCACTGGTGGTTCACACCTATAACCCTAGCTACTCAGGAGGCTGAGATTTGAGGATAATGGTTAGAAGCCAGCCCAGGTAGGAAACTCCATGAGACACTTATCTCCAATGAACTATTCAAAAAACCAGAAATGGAACTGTGATTCAAGTGGTAGAGCACTTGCTTTGAGAAAAAGAAGCTCAGGGACAGAGCCAGGGCCAGAGTTCAAGCCCCAAAGACAACAAAAACAAACAAACAAATAAATGTGTTCCCAGTGCTGAGGATGGGACCCAGGATCTTGGCATGCTAGGCAAGCACTAGATCACTGAATTACAAACTTAGCTTCTAAAATAATTTATATTTAAGTAATTGTACAAAGAAGTTTCAAGAAGCCAGGTTATTAGTATAATGGATCTTGATCAATGTCATCCTTCTCCCTCATCTTTCCAATCTATCCATACTCTCATTACAAAGTTCCATTTTTATACACATAGAATATAATGCCCACCTCCCCCCACTTGTCGGCCCCCAATCCTAAAATATTTTAAATTAGTTTTTAAAGAATTTAAAAATTATTCAACCAGGTTACTATACTATAACAGAGGCAAGGAGACCAGAAGGTCACTCACTGTTCTTCTATAAACAGTGTTTTAGAACATTCAAAAAAAAAAAACAAACCAAAAACCTGGTCTCTTGAAAATGGCATGAAATTGTCAACAGAAGGCAGCCTGGGCCCATGTATGCCTGAGAGTGCCATCCGCTGTCCCTGGCAGTCTATTTTTATTGGGATCTGTGAAGGCAGCAGATGCATTCCCAGAGCTTGCTCACTAGTACAATGGGCCTCATCACTACCCGTGTTCCGGGGTTGGGATGCCAACAGTTGGAATTGTTGAATCACTGATTTCAGAAACAAGTCATCAAAAGGACAATCTTCACACCCCAGATCATAATATTGTACTTACAGAGGTATCCACAGCAGTTACCCTCTTCATAGGGAGTTCAAGATATTACTCAATGCAGAATATGAAGAAGAAAAATCCACAGTGTACTCATGTGTCTCAGGGGAAATAAACCAGAGGACAGTAGATTAAAAAGGAGTTTATTATACAATTTGTCAATGTTTCTGGCCCACATGTCCTGACTCTAGTCTATTGAAAACTCTTTTTTAGGCCTGTTGTTTTGTTTTTCCTAACACACTGAGTCTCAATTCCTTTGCCCCTGGGACAAAAGGCATGCCATCCTGAACAAGGTTAAGAGCACCTCTAGGTATGCTTCTGTGGTCTGTATCACTGCTCTGCATCACTAGATAAGCAGAAGTTTCCCTCCAGGTTCCCATCTGATAAAGTCTGAGCTATTGCAGGCAATCACCCAGTCCCTGTGCAGTAGAATGGAAGATTTATGGATGGACCAAGGCTCAAGCAGCTGATCAAGAGCAGGAGGCAACAGTGTCTTTTTAGTAGGTCAGGAGAGGATGGGGGGCCTGCTCAGCCCATCTGCTCTTCTTTTGGTAAAATTTTCTAATTCAATTGCTTTCTCGATGAAAAATAAATATTCTGCTCTCAAAATGGTGATATTCAATCCTCCCACTGTAAGGTTTCTAGCTACAAGAGTATATGGATAACAGAGTAAACTCCCTTTATAACCAAATTTCCTCTCCAATGCTCCTCAGAACTACTTAATCAAGGGCAATTTCTTTTTATAGACACTGGGCTTTCTAGTGCGCAAATAGGTCTATGGCCATACCACTCTGAATGTACCCGATCTTGTCTAAGGTGCAAATATACACTGGGACATATTCATTTATTTTTAATCAAATACATGAATCTTTTGTTTTATTTTGTGTATAAGATGGGGTCTTGCTATGTTGCCCAGGCTAGTCTTGAACTCCTGGGCTTAAGTGATCCTTCTACCTGAATCTGCCCAGTAGATGGGACAAGAGGTACATGTTACTATGGCCAGCTCCACAAGCCATTTTTTTTTTTGAGAGTCAGACTTCCAGGTAAGACATGAAATTATAGCTGGGTATGGTGGCTCACGTGTAATTCAAGCTATTCAGCAATCTGAGATCAGGAAGATTGCAATTAGAGGCCAACATGGGCAAAAAGTTCTTGAGACATTCATCTCAACCATTGAAAACAAGAAAACAAAAACCAACACTGGGCAAGATGGTGTACTACTATCATCCCAGCTAGTAGGAATCATCCCTATTTGAAAAATAATAAAAGCAAAAAGAGAATGGGGTAGAGTGCCTGTCTAGCAAACAAGGCTCTCAGTTCAAACTCTAGTACCACAAGAAGAAATATACTTATAAGGAACGTACTAATATTTTATTTATATACAATTCACATAAAACAACAAAAGATTGATTGATAACAGCAATTTTCCAAATAAAATTTTAACAATGGCTATTCTTTAAAGTGGAAACAAAACCTTAACACTTAAAAGCCAGAAGTAGAGCTGTGGGCTGAAATGGTAAAGCACTAGTCTTGAGTACAATTGCTCAGCGACAGCTTCTAGTCCCTGAATTCAAGACCCAGGACTGACACCAAAAAAAAAAAAAATAAAATCTAGGTAATTCTTTGAATTTCCTCTTCTCTTTCCTCCATGCCTAACACTAATATAGATCCTTGACCCCCAACTTCTAGAAAAATAAGTACTACAGGAGGCATGATTATGGACAAGATGACCTTTAGAGAGACAGATAATGGAGAAAAACAGCTTTTGTAAAGGCAGTGATGGTTTATACTATATAGCCTGAGCCAAGGAAGATATCCACTATATTATTTTATTCATTTGAAAAGATATGCCTCTCCCATGTATATGCTTCTTTATGTGGATGAAAAACATTAGATTTGAAGTTGAATTGTATTGCCATTGCTTGTGAGAAGTGTGACCCTGGACAAAACCCTTAACCTCTCTGAGTTTTCATTTTCCTTATTACTAACATACAGGTTCTAACACCTGATTCATAAGGTGTTGGGAAGATGAAGTAGTATAATGTACACAAAAACTTTCATCAGAAGAATAGTTCTGTCAGGCAAACGTGAGCTGCACTTTACAGATTTACAAAGGAGAAAACAGGTGCAACAAAAAAACCAAGTGATACACACAGAAAATAATCAAGAGAAGTCTAATTAGTCCCATCTGACTCCAAACATTTAAATGCCTTCCACACTCTTACACATACACAGACAAATTCCATCTCCCCCTCTTCCTTCCCTTTCATGATCTCAGACACATAAAGCTTTCTCCCTTGATGACCACCCACAGCCACTTGAATTAAATGAATAGGTTCTCAGTTTGATGGCAACACAAATTGCATCAAAGCACCTGTATGGATGAAATGGGGGCAAGAGAATTTGGCAACTCTCCTGTTGGTACAGGGTATAGCACTGGATGAACTGTCTGATTGGAAAATGTACTGGTAAGGCACCCTGCAGTTCTTTAATTTGGAAATTCATTCTATCATTGCTGATTCTTTGCACTGAGTTTCTTATGTGTGTGGATCTTCACTCTCAGAGTTAAAATCCCACAAGTGTGTACACAGCCTATGTGTGACTCAGTGCCATCAGGTAGCTGATAAAAGCACATGGAACATGGACTTCCTGCATTTCCAGTCAACACCAGGACCAAGTAAGAGGAAGAAATACGTAAGAAATTTCCCATCATTTCAACTAACTTTTTTTTGGGGGGGGGGTTGGTTGTGGGGCTTGAACTCTGGGCTTGGGCGCTATCCCTCAGCTCTTAGCTCAAGGTGAGTGCTCTACCGCTTGAGCCACAGCACTACTTCCTCCCATCATTTCAAAAAATGCCTGGGAAAATCCTTTCTGATGGAAGAAATTAAGACTCTCCATCATCAAGAACCTGAAATTGCTCAACAAGAAATGTACTCATTGCCTTACTCATATAACCTCTCCGTACAACATCTTTACAATAAAATAAAAATTTTAAAAAAGAACCTGAAATGTAAAAGTAGAAGGCTGGTGAAGACAAGCCACTGAGGAGGAAACAGGAAGCTCTAATGCTAAGAGAGCTGAATGCTTTAGAAGATGCAAGGTTTGATGCTCAGCTAAATTAGTCTGTCTATCTACATCCTGTTTGCATGCCCATCTGTCAGACATGCTGATAATTAAGTAGCAGTGCTAATTGCTTTCATTATTGTACCTCACAGGGAAAGGCTTTTCCCTGAGTTTGTATCTTATTTCAGTATTTCATGTATTAACTACCTGGTGAAAGCTTACTACTAGCCAAACATTTTTCCAGAACTTTTAAATTCATTCTGGAAATTCAGACTACTCAGAATCCTATCTCTGGAGAGGAAAAGAAACAGACTTATTATCTTAAGAAAAGGGTCCATTAGGAACACACAAATGTAGGAACTTTCTAAATGTGATTTTCTATTATGTTCTGACTTCAGCTCTATACTATCTATCTATCCAGCTTCATGCTGCTGGGGTTAGGACTTTGAAATTCCATTTCTCCTCTGAGGCCTGGAAACCTGTTCTCCCAGGAGATATATAATTTGAAAGGCTGGAGAACCAGAGGACTTGCTCTTTCCAGTTCCTGTCAGTGACATTCGAGGTAACTGTAGCATGTTCCAGAGACAGACTCATCACAACTCCTGAGAGATGCCTACACAGGTTGAGGCTGAAGTATAGTGTCCTTAGAAATTGGGCTCCAGCTCCCCAGGAAAGCTTCCTTAAGCTTCTAGTTTACAATAACTCACATTTCCTTGTGTGCTGTTTATTTAGTCAGCCATATTAACTCTTATATTGAATTACCTGTAGAAACTAAAGAGAATTTGCTTGAGGGCCACAACCTCATTTAATGACAGCAATTAATATAGCAGAATGAAAATTTTCACATCTAAGCTAAATCTGTTTCTTCCCCCCATTTCTCTCTCTCTCTATATTTATATATATATATAGAGAGAGAGAGAGAGAAATTTTAATTTCTGGGAAATTTTAATTTACTTCACTAGGTTTCATTTTCTTCAATCACTTTCCTTTATACAGTTAATTTATATTGTATACATCAGTGACAAATACTAGGCTAGGTATGGAGAAACAATGGCATACAAAATAAATTCCTCGACCTCCCAGATCATCTTGTCATATGAATTAAAATAGAAAACACAGGTAAGAAAATTAGCACATTGCAGTAACCCCTCTGTACAGATTTTTCACAATTAAAAAAAGAAAGAAAATTAGCACATTGCAGAGTGCATTGCCATCAGCTTCTTATCCATATAAGACAGCAAAGCACATACATATAAGGTCCTGAAGAAACAACATCCAAGTTTCTTTGGAAAATGAGACAGGTTCTCTCCAACAAGGGTAAAGGTCTGAATCAATAAGACCAAGGATGGGGCTGGGAAAGTGGTTCAGTGATAGAGTGCTTGCCTTGCATACATGAGGCCCTGGGTTCAATTCCTTAGCACCACATAAACAGAAAAAAGCCAGAAATGGCTCTGTGGCTCTAGTGGTAGAGCACTAGCCTTAAGCTGAAGAGCTCAGGGGCAGTGCCCAGGCCCAGAGTTCAGGCCCCACAACCCCACCCCCCATACACCCCCAAGGACTGGTTGTTTTCTGTCTATTGTTCTAGTTCAGAATAGAGAAGTAATGACCTTGCTGTAGTGTTTATCCAGATATACATGGAACAAATTGACACTACAGAGGAAACACTACAGAGGTTGAATTCAAAATCCCTGCACAGATTCATGTTTCGAATTCTTGGTCCCCTGCTGGTGATGCTATTTAGGTACTGTGCTAAGGAAGTAATTCACGTGGAGTATGCCTTTAAAGATTATGCTGGTCCATAGTCCTCTCCTCTCGTTTCTTGTCTGCCATGAGATGAACAGCCTCCTTCACACACTCCCACTGCCACGATGTTCTGCCCCAACTGCACAAGGCCAACCAACTAAACCCTCTGAAACTGTTAGCCAAAATAAATCCTCCTTTATGTTGTTTCCTCGGATACTGTGGTCACAGCAACAAGAAAGCTAACTAATATAGAGGCATTTAAAAGAAATTCCAAGAAGGTAGATACTCATCATACTGAGCCTTAGGTGTTTAAAGGCAATAGAAGGTGCAATGCAGGACTTGGGACAGAACTCCAGAAGGGCCGTGGGGTGAGAGTAGATAGTAGGAAGCTATATTTCCATCACTCATATGAGGTCCTTCTACCATTAAGAATACATCACATACAGATTACGTATAGTGGCTCATGTCCCTAATTCTAGCAGCAATGTGGGAAGAGGAAGATACTTGTTTGAGGCCAGTCTAGACAAAAAATTAACTGGTTGGGTTCCTATGATCCTAACTACATAGGAAGCCACAGCTAGGAGGACTGTGGTCCAGGCCAGCCCCAGGAAAAAATATGAGACTCTATCTAAAAAACCCCCAAAAACCTAAAGCAAAAAAGGACTAGAGGTATGGCTCAAGTGGTAGAAAGCACTTACCTAGAAAATACAAGGCCCTGATTTCAAACCCTAGTACATATATCAAATGAATCACAACCCACTTTACACTTATAGCCGGAGGACAATACACCTAGAGAAGCCAAAGGGATGATAAGATAGAAAAGAAAGATCCCAGATTCTATGTAAGAAGAAATCCAAAGGTTCTAGGCAACAGGCAGGGAAAAGTTGGAAAGAAATATGTTCTCCACATTTTGACATTATTGTCCCTTGGTCTTCTATTGTCTAGACATTAGGGATATTGGGGCAAGGAAGGCCAATGTTCTCATTAAAATCAAAGTGTTTCTGCAAGACTGCTGTGTGGCCAAATTATTGAAAGCCACATATATAACACATTGATGCCTTAGAAATGCAAAGTAATCTCTTCACTCTCAATTTTTTCCTAACTATTCCCCTTTTAGTTCCTATTCTTTTCTTCAAATTCTTTTAACATTAGTCTCCATATGAATTAGTCCCACAACATTAGAATGGAGGTCAATACTCCCTTCTATAGCAAAGGAGCCGTTTACCTCTTCATTTCAGTTGATGGTTCTATCTAGGATTGAATTTTGAGGATAAAGGCACAACCTTTGCCCCCCTAATTAGGACATATAACCCCCTTTTTCATGCTAGAGTAATATTAGGAGCCATCTAATTTTCCTATACCATCTTGCTCGTGGGACTTAATTGCTCCTGGCCTTAGGTTCATCAGGAACTCCTTGTTGGACCCTGATGGCATCAATGTAAACCCAGAAGCCAAATGATTCACAGGCACTGAGGTCATGTTTTGTCTATTGTTGAGGAAGGCTTTGGTTTTTTTTTTTTTAATGCAGGGTGAAAGGGATAGTCAACTGAAACAAAGTACAGGTTCGGTTCCATTTTGCCAGAAAAGCCTCAAGCAAAAACCCCCCAATAATACCAGACATCAGCTCTAGCAATGGTGAGAGCTGATACATTCCCATCTCCTCAAAAGACCAGCTTTCACTGTTCCTGAATACATTTCCCAGGGACTCAACTTCTCCTACCCTGCCTAGAGTGGCACGCACCCTGTCTTTAAAAAATAAATTTTGGCATAATTATGGCCATCAAAAAATCATACTGAAGGAAAATTATTATTAGAAGATCTATTCCACATCCTTGCTCTAGGGCCTTGTTACAAGTAATTTACTGTCACTGAAGAAATTTAGAGTTCCAGAAGGCATGAAAAGCCTGGAGAGAGTTTTATTCATAAATAAATGTCAACCCTTAAACAATAAAGACAGCTTCAAACTCCAGGGCTACTGATGAACAAAAATATACTGTCTAGATGATTTATTATAGTGGTGTTTATAGTCCAAATGGTAAGATATTTCAATTCCACCTAAAGAGTCATTATACGTCCACGACTAAGAGAAGTACTTTGGAAAAGAAGTGACATTTCACAGTTTTTCCATTTCAAACAAATTATTATTTTTGTATTTAGGACACCACCCAGGCAATTCCTTTCATGACTTGTAGCACTCTCAAGCAATTAAAAAATTATGAGGTGAAAGAAGTCAGGAATAAATGCCAAATTCAAAATGATCCTCAAACTACTGAATAGCCCTTAGAGAGCACTACTGTCTTAGATGTAAGGCAAAACAATCCCTTTTGCTCAAGAAAACTTAAAATGAACAGTGAGTGTGTACCACAAGAACATTATCATCCTGCAGAAGCAACTGCTAAATAAAAATTTGATCTCCAAACAGGGCTTCTAACAGGAAATGTGAACTAAAGGTACCTCCTAATGAAATGGAGAAATTTTACTCAACATAATTCTTCTGTGTAACATCTGGCAGTCTTCCCTCTTAATACCCTTATTCAGATCAGTAATGGGGTATATTCTGTTTGAAATATATTCTTGAACTTGTCAGAAGACATACCCAGGCAGGCAAGGTAATGGGGCCCTGGCCAATAAGAACAGTCTCCAGAATTCCTGCCCTTACATACCATCCAGGCCATTGTGATGACTGTAGTTTCTTTTTCCAAGAATGCTCAAAGATGTGTGATTTGGAGTGGTTAGCATCCTCTTGGTAGTTGGGGTTTGCAGGCTTGGTGTAGATCGAATTATATTAGGCTTCTTTGCAGGATGAATTTCTGGCAGGAAGCAAAAAGGTTTGTCAACCCAGAATGTGGTATTTTAAAAAAATCCCTGGGTACATTTATACTAGTAAGAGGCACACATCTTATTTCTTAATGAGCTGAGAGTCATTTCCTTATGAGCCAGCCACTGACGTGCATAATGAAGTAGCTTCAAGTGTTGTTGCCATGGCTTTGCTTATTCAAGTAAATCAGCTCCACCCCTGCTGGCTGGAGCTCTGAGCCTCATGTAGTGAATACAAACACAAGCACAAAAAGCCACTTTAGAAGGTCACTTACAACATGAGATTTACTAAGAGAATAAAGCATCATCTGGCTCAAGATACTAGAAATCAAAAGATTATCTGCAGAGATCACTTCAGAAAAAAAAATACTTCTATGCTCTAACAAGGAACATGAAGCCTGTCTGGAGTGTGAGGTTTTTGAAAAACCAGATTCCTGCTGTGCAATCAGGGTACACGACTAAAGTCAACCACTCCCAGCCCAGAGCATGTTGATAACAGATGAAATACGAAAACAAAGTCAAGATACAATCATCAAAAGACAGATGAAACACTGATAAAGGACACATCACAAAACTAATGTGTAACCACTGTTTTCACTGTATTTGATATCAGTATAATTTGGGGAGGGGAAGGGAAAAAACAAAATGTTTAAATAGGGATACAGGTTGACCCATTGTAACAATGAGATGTAGAAGATACTATGTTGAAAAACAAACTTTACAATTTAGGGGTGGGGAGAGGGGGATGTAGTTGTGGAGGTAGGAGGGAAGGGAAGGTAGGGGAAAAACAAAGGAGGAGGCAATAATGCTTTATAAGAAATGTACTCATCAACTTACTCATGTAACTGTAACCCCTCTGTACAGCATTTTCACAATGAAAAACATATATTAAAAAAACATGTGTATGTGGCACCTGTACTTTAGGTGAAGTATATATATTGTTGTGAGCTAGAGTCTAGAACTATGTTTACTCTCTGTGGACAAACATTGCAATACTGTAGGATTGGGAGTTAAGGACTTCTATTACTAATGTTAATACTTTTGCTCCAAAGTCTACCTGCTCACGGACCCTCAGTAAACTATGGGCAAGCAATCTGATCTCTCACCTCCTGCTCAATGTGAGGGTCCATTTTAGCCTGATTTGCTGAACTTTAGGAAAAGCCATTCAGACTGTTAAAATGACTGCATCGTGGTCTGATCAAAATCCTACATTTGTCTAAATTTAGATATAGCTTATATACTATTAAAAAATAAAGATTCTGCCAGGTGCCGGTAGCTCACTCCTGTAATCCTAGCTACTCAGGAGGCTGAGATCTTAGGATTGCTGTTCAAAGCCAGCCTGGGAAGAAAAGTCTGCGAGACTCTGATCTTCAATTAACAACCAGAAAACCAGAAGTGGTGATGTGGCTCAAATGGTTGAGTGCTAGAGCTGAAGACCTGAGGGATAGTGCCCAGGCCTAGAGTTCAATCCTCACGACGAAAGAAAGGAAGAAAGAAAGAAAGAAAGAAAGAAAGAAAGAAAGAAAGAAAGAAAGGAAGGAAGAAAGGAAGAAAGAAAGAAAGAAAAGAGAGAGAGGGAGGAAGGAAGGAAGGAAGGAAGGAAGGAAGGGAAGAAAGAAGGAAGGAAGGAAGGGAAGAAAGAAAGAAACACAGAAAGAAAGAAAGAGAGAGGAAGGAAGGAGGGGAAGAAAGAAAAAGAAAGAAAGAGGAAGGAAGGAAGGAGGGGAAGAAAGAAAGAAAGAAAAAGAAAGAAAGGAAAGAAAGAAAGGAAGGAAGGAAGGAAGAAAGAAAGGAAGAAAGAAAGGTTCTTTTCATTGAAGATTCTTTTTTTTAATTGTGAAAATACCGTATAGAGGGGTTACAATTACATGGGCAAGATAATAAGTACATTTCTTATCAAGCATTGTTGCCTCCTCCTTTTTTTCCCCTTCCCATCCCTTCCCACTTCCCCCCCAGCCAAAGTTGTAAAGTTTGTTTTTCAACATAATGTCTTGTACATCTCATTGTTGCAATGGGTCCACCTGTATCCCTATTTAAACAATTTGTTTTTTTCCCTTCCCCTCCACAAATTATACCAACATCAATACAATGAAAACAGGGGTTATACCATGGGGGATCATTGAAGATTCTTAACATTGAAGGTTTGCTAACTTCATTTTTCTATTATAATCCCATACCCTGTGCTCCGTTCACATAAGACAATTGTATTCCTGAACTTTTCAGGTTCTTGGACTTACTGAAGCCTTTGCCTAGATGTTCTCTTGAAGACAGAATAAGAGAGAATATTTTTTTATTATTTGTCCATCCATTCAAATCCTAAACATTTTTTAAGGCTGAGGCCAGCCATTATTGGTATTTAGCTAAGTTTTGAGGGCAACAACCTCCTCACTTGGTGTTCCCCAAATCATGTACTTCAGTCTTCAGGATAACATGCTCAGAAATATGTTAGGAAGGGATTTACCAAGTAAATCCAGTGGTTTACCAAGCAAGAACAAAATAGCTTTGGCTTATGTTGTAGGAACAGAGATCAACGTGTAAAATACATAATTACACCAGAAAGGTTGACTACTACTCAGTCCTACACTATTTTTTTTCTTTTTCATGATCAGAAACTTTCTCCTGCAAGGTAACAGACAGCAGCCACCTTCCAGAGCATTATCATCGTTACCAGCCATGTCTAGGCAACCATGTGATACTGTGAAGGCAATATTAGTCTTTGACAATAAAACAAGAAGTAGGGAGGCAAAGTGACATCAAAGATGAAACTTCAGAGCCAAGGGATACTGTTGAGAACAAGATAATATTCCAAGTTCAAGGATGCCCTTTTGATTTTGAAAAAATTGGATAGCTAAAGTCTGAATACTTCTTAACTATAAATCTCCCAGATAGAGCAATAAGGTTTAATACAACTCTGAGTGTGTATTTCACCTTTACTGAGAAAATGAAAAAGCAGTACAAAAGCGTTCTGTTCTTTTAGGTATTTGAGGATCCATTTTTTCCTAAATTACTTAAAATTTTGCAAAAAAAAAAGTATTCCTCAGTAATCTTAATTAGGATAATTCAATATGTAACTAGCACCATCATCTTTGGAGATTTCTGAGTTAGATGGCATGCTTTCTAAAAATGTGTCCTTTTCAAAGTAACCTGACTTGGCATATCAAAGCTATAACTCTGTGTGTGTATGTATGTGTGTGTGTATGTGCGTGTGTCTGTACATGTGTGTGTGTGTGTGTGTTCTCATTATGTAACACAGTCTGGCCTGGAATTTGCCATCCTCCTCACTCTCAAGTACTGAGGATATAGGTTTGTGACACCACACCTAGCTAGGTATTTTTTAAATGTGGATTGAAAATTAATCTAATAAAAAAAACTAACCCTCCTCTACTTAAAGGGAAGCTTAAGGTGAATTAGATAGTGTAAGGATATAAATAAAAATCTCAAAAATATTCATCTTCTACTTAGTGAATTTTTAGTTTTCTCCTTTTTGCTTAATCTGTGCTTACTTCCAGAAATAAATACTTTTATTCAAATGTTTTTAAAGTAAACATATATCCCTGTTTGAGTGTATTGGTAATAAAAATAAGTTCCTAAACCAAAATAAACTAACTATATGTATGAAGGTATCCTATTTCATTTATTTTTTTCAGGGCTTGCATTTGGTTTAGGAACACATTCAGAATGGTCAGATGTCTACAGCATACAGAAATTGTTTTCTGAGTTTCTCTTATGTTATAAAACACCCACCTAAATACCCAATGATACATGCCAATGGTTTCCTAGTGCTCTTGCTTTTCAGTGGGCTTCCAGATAGTTCAGCATGTCTGTCTGCATCTGTGGAGAGAAAAAAAAAAAACATGGAGACAACCAATGAGGTAGAGTCCTCTGCCACACATACTGGAGAAATAAAAGGTGCAAATGGAACATAATGCAAAATATCCACCAGACTCCTGAATAATTTCCTTGTAGATTTGACAAAAAATGTTTTTTAGTTCTGACTCCCAATAATGAATTCCCTTTACAGTACATGTGAGTGGAGTTAATATACCTTTTACATACACACCGTTCCTATCACGTGTTACCACCTGAAAAGTAATGGAAATATGCTTCCTTTCTAGCCACATTCTTCTTAGTTATATCAGAGAAGAACCCATAGCACAAGGTAGAACCAATCCTGATACAAGATCAATATGACGTGGGAGAATGACAGCTGACAAAAGAACATACTCAGCCATGCTTAGTTTAGATGGAATGGGGTCCCCTTGGAGAAGTCTTGACCTATCTTGACAAAACTCAAATCCTTTAGATGACAGCTTAAGTCCATTAAACAAGCCGTTTTATTACTCATTCTCTATTCTTCAAATCCTACTATGTCATGTGTGCTAAGATTTTTAAAGTTACCTGTATGTAGACAGAATATTTCATCCAATAGCATTTAGTAACATGCAGTGCAGATGGGATATTAGCTTGTACGGTTTCACCAATATCCTATCATAAGACATTTCAGAGAAAAATAAGGCATATTACACAATCACTCTTTTTAATCAGCTGGATTAAAATGTAGATGGAAATGTAGATGTGGAAAAGCTCACATTGAAGAGGTGATATGCCAATAGTTTGGAAGAACAAAACAAAATGTGTATTAAAACCTTTTCAAATCCACAGATGTCATAAAGCTGAAAATGTTTGCTTCAGCCAGTATTGACCTATGTTTATGCCTTCTCCCATCTTCAAATATTTGACAAAATTGTCCTCAAGGTTTTCTGATTCTACCAGAGAATCTTTTCTTTTGCAAGCTGAGACTACTTTTCTAGGAATAAAGGAAGTTTCTTTTGCCATCCCTAGGAATTCTTTGCACTATTACTGTTAAAAGTGTATAATTCAACATGGAGCCTCAAATAACTAAAAACAAATATTGACTTTGTCATGAGCTCTAGCCTCTTTTCACCAAGGAAATATTTGAAAAAAAACTATTAAAAAGAAAAGTGAGAAGTAGCATTATGACAGACAGCCTCAAACACCAGGAATTTGAATATGTACTCCAACCTCTGAATAATTACTACACAGCCCCTGGATACTATAAATGACCTTTTTCCTTCCATTCAATTGATTCCCTTTGTAAAAAAAAAAAAGATAAAAATGATCATGCTCCAGAGTGTTTCACCTATTGTTGAATAATATGAAGAAACAGACAGGAATACTGTAAGCATATATTGGAAAGTAATCGAAATAAAGATCAGGAAGTGACCCCAAGTGACTACAAGAACCAAATAAATACCTGTCAATTCAGAGTATTAACACCATACTTAATCAACATCACTACTTGTTAAAGGATGTTCACAAGTAGTTCACTACTTGACCTAAAATTCATCATGTTTGACAAAAGGCCAAGAGACAATGTCCTTTCTTCCCCTTTAAAAACAATTTTAAGCTCAGTGGTAGAGTGCTTGCCTTGCATGTATGAGGCCTTGGGTTTGATTCTTCCATACCACATAAGCAGAAAAAAAAAGCCAGGAGAGGTGCTGTGGCTCGTCATAGAGCACTAGACTTGAGCTAAAGAGCTGAGGGACAGCGCCCAGGCCCAGAGTTCAGGCCCCACAACTAACAAAAAAGAAAAAAATTAAAGCCAGGCACCAGTGGCTCATGCCTATAATAATAGCTACTCAGGAGGAATTGTGGTTCGAAGCTAGCCTGGGTAAGTCTGTAGCTCTTATCGCCAATTAAATCACAGAAAAAGCCAGAAGTGGCACTGTGGCTCAGGTGATAAAGAGTGTGAGCCTTGAGCAAAAAGAGCTCAGGGACAGCATCCAGGCCCAGGGTTCAAGCCTCAGGACTGACAAAAATAAATAAAAAAAAATTAAAAGCCTGAGTAAATCAACTTATTTTCTCAATATCTTAGACAAAGGCAATGTCTATATTACTAGTACTAAGATTATCTATGGCCTGGTCATGGTGGCACATGTCTGTAATTTCCCATCTTCCAGGGAGGTGGAGATAGGATTGTACACCAGGGCAATAGTTAGTGAGAAACTATCTCACAAAGAAACCAGGTGTGGTGATGTACAAGTATGGTCCCAGCTACTGGAGAAGCAGAGGAGCAAGGACTACAGCCCACAGCTGGCCAGGAGAAAATTAAAAAACAAAACAAAACACAAACAAACATGAGACTCAATCTGAAAAACAGACTAGAAGCAAAATAAATAAATATGTGCCTCAAGTGATAGAGTTCTTGCTAGCAAGCACAAGGCCTAATGAGTTTAACCTGTTACTATAAAAAAAAAAACAGGGCTGGGAAGGTGGCTCAGTGGTAGAGAGCTTGCCTTGCATGTATGAGGCCCTGGGTTCGATTCCTCAGCACCACATAAGCAAAAAGAAAAAAGCCAGAAGTGGCACTGTAGCTCAAGTGGTAGAGCGCTAGCCTTGAGCTGAAGAGCTGAGGGACAGCGCCCAGGCCCAGAGTTCAGGCCCCACAACCGGACCCAAAAACAAAAAAACAAAACAAAAAAAAACAACATTGATTCTGTCATTTATTCCCATCTATAAGGTCTAAGAAAAATTTCTAACATGGTTTCAACTAATGAACACTAGGATATCATCATCACTTTGACAAGAATCAACCAATTCATCAAAGGGTTAGTACTTAAATTCTTCATTTTATATAAACTAGTATGCTTGTAATTTCTCTTTATTACTAATATTAATTATGTGAGATTATCAATGAAAATTTATATTACAGGGCACTTCCGATAGAGTGATCAAAGGAGATTTAAAATGAGATTTTAGAATGAGATTTTAGAATGAGATTAGATATTTCATTAATCTTCATTGTATCTTAAAAGAAGTTGGTGCTGATAATTAGCAGTTACAATTATGAATAAATTAGAAGTACTAAGAGAACCTAGTCATTATTTCATTTAAGGAAAAAATAGCAGCTATGAAGCAAGGAAAATACATTCTGCTTGAGGGAATAACTATATACTGGGTTATCTAGTTCAAACTGGTATATCCTGGCTCATGCTAATAACCAGGTTAGTCTTGGCACTGTTCATCAGTTAGTCCTTATTCCTCCCAAAACGTACCTATCTATATTTAAACAGAGAGATAGGCATTAAAAGTGTACAGATAGTCAGGAGCAAGTGGCTCATACCTGTAATCCTAGCCACTCTCCTGAGTAGCTGAGATCTGAGGATCAGGTTTTGAAGCCACCCTGGGCAGAAAAGTCCATGAGACTCTTATCTCCAATAAACTATTGAGAAAAAGCCAGAAGTAGTGCTGTGGCTCAAGTGGTAGAGTGTTAGCCATAAGCACAAAGAAGCTCAGGGGCAATGTCCAGGCCTGATTTCAAGCCCCAGGACTGACAAAAACAAAACACAAGTGTACACATACTGAAGGCAACCTGAGAATACCCCAGCAGGAATCAAAATCTACCCAGAGAGGGAAGCAGCTATATCTCACTCAAGTCACTGAGTACAAGACACATTTATTTCTTTAATTTCCTACACAATGATCTGTATTTCCTAGAGGCAAATGTGAAAGAATGCTGTCACTTTTAATCGCAATTTTTATCACTTTTATCACTATTTCTCCGCCATATTTTGGGTGTTGTGTGTGTGTGTTTTTGTCGGTCATGGGGCTTGAACTCTGGGCCTGGGCGCTTTCCCTGTGCTCTTCAACTCAAGGTGAGCGCTCTACTGCTTGAGCCACAGCACCACTTCCTTCTGCCATATTTTGGAAATGTTGGAGGCTATGGTGTGAGGTAGAATAATATGCACAACACACACATTGAATTAAAATTCACAGTAACATCTACATGGGCTTTCAAGATCTCTGTCAAAATGAAACAATCCATAAAACTGCATATAGAATTATAAAGGCATTTGCAAACAAAAAATCCTAGGCACTATTTAAAAATTTTAAATAAATTACATTTGAAAAAGTGTTTGGCAAGCATCATAAAGTCAAAAGACAAAATGGGGGAAAACTTGCATTACATATCACAGATCAAGAGCTAACTTTGTTAGTATATAAAAAGTTTCCACAGGTCAGGAAGACTAGATAACATACCCAGACAAAGCTGCTTTATATCTAATGGCTTAGTAGATATAAACAAAGTACCAATTATTCTCAAATATATGCAATTATTTCTACAGCCTTCTAAATGAAGTTAATATAAATTATTCCTTAGCCATCATAGTCAAGCATTTCAGATAGTTAACTTTGGTAGTAAGATTCTTGAGAAACAGACATTTGCTAGGAATACAAGTTCAAGGACAACTAGATAATGACTACCAAAATTTAAAACTGCATGTTCCATAAACCAGGATTTCCCATTTAGGAATCAATCTTATGAAAGAGCTTTGTTTACTTTTTGTTTCTTTTTAATGCTGGAGATTTAATCCAGAGACCCCAGAGCATGTAAGCATATAGTCACCACTAAGCTATACTCTCAGTCCCTACACACTCTCATTTTAAGTAACACTATGACATGGTACCTGTATATGGTCCTGGTTGCAATACTACAATAGAATGTATAAGAAATAAGAATGTTTAAGAAGGAATTGGCTAAATTACAATATACAAAATAAAATATTCATCAGGAAAAAGAAAGAAGTAACTCTCAATGTAATGTACTGGTATGATACCTTTAAAGAGAAAAGCAAAATGTAAAACATTAAAACTGTGAACTTTAGTATAAAAACAAAGTTTTGATTCTTACAGATGCATAGAATACCTGTGGATTCTTGATGACAATGGCTGTGAAAAGGACCATCAGGAATGAGAAGTGGTGTTTTATAACTATCTCTGTACTTAAAAAGTAAAAGGGCTGGGAAAGTGGCTCAGTGGTAGAGCACTTGCCCTGCATGCCGGAGGCCCTGGGTTTGAAATTCCTCAGCACCACATAAGCAAAAAAGAAAAAAAATGAGAGAGGAAAAAAAAAGTAAAACTGGGCACTGGTGGTACACACACACACACACACACACACACACACACACACACGCTAAACAAAAAACAACTGGAAGTAGAGCTGTGCTTCAATTGGTAGACTACTAGCCTTAAGCCAAAAAAACTCAGAAACAGAGCACAGGCCCGGAATTCACCTAGGACCAGTGTGCAGACATGCACATGTGTACACACACACACACACACAAAGCACCCATTCAAACTCAAATACTTATTAAACTCTACCAAAACAGCAAAATAAGCAATCCCAAACTGTTTTCTCCCAGTGTATTAGGGCTTAAATTTTGTGTAATTTTATACAATTACTAATAACTCTTCCTGAAAAATGGCTGGAAAAACTTGTATCTAACAAATTTCTTAAGAAATGAGTTTTAGGATATTTCCAAAGTTCAGTTCACATCTTCACACAGAAAGCTTGTCTCCAGGTAACTCCAAATAACTACACTGGGTGATACCACTGCATGCAAAGCAGGTAACTCAGATCCATTACATTACCTCTGCAATTACGAAGGCGACAGGTAAATCATCTGGACCTACTTTACCAGGAAATTTAGTGTCTCTAGGGAATGCTGCTAACCCATCTATTTCTTAGCCAGTTTGAGGATCCTGAATCTCAAAGTGACTATATCATTTTCATCAGGTGTCTGTTCCTCGAGGACAAAGTCTTCCACTAACTCTGAATGAATGTTTAATGGCAGTTACAAAGCAGCAAATAACATCATCGATCACATCATGGCCTTTTTCACTGGAGGGGATGGGGAAGAACATCAAGAGGGAAAAGAGACGTGATTATCTAAACTTGACATTGTGTTTCCACCTATGCTATTGGAATATTACCAGTTATTTATGCTGTATTTAGGCTTTGGTCACCAAAGAGAATCTTTGAGAATCTCCCTATGTAAACCATACTGGCCTCAAACTTGTGATCCTCATGCCTCAGCTTCTTGAGTACTGGAATTTTTTTTTGTGTGTGTGAACTGCTAGTCAGATACTACCACCGAGCAATGTCTTCAGCCTTTTAAGATTGGCCCATGACTTAAGACTGTGATCCTCCTATTTATGCTTACTTTCATAGCTGAGAAGATAGGTATGTAGCATCACCTAGCAGTTCATTGCTCAGGCTGACTCAGAACCATGATCTACCCAATCTTAGCTTCGCATGTAGGGCTGTACACACTATCACACTCAGCTATTGGGTAAGCCAGATTCATGAATATATGCCTGGATGACCTCAAACAATGATACTCCTGACCTGTCTTTCAAGTACCCAGGATTACAGATGTGAACCAGATGTACTTGGCTCCCAATCAAGAACTATCTATGTGGTAGAAATGGGTTGGTACTTTTACTAGGACTTTTGTCAGGGACTTATTTTCACAAAAAGTATATAATGAAAGTAAACAGGTATTTGGGGAAACTGGTGTTAAAAGCATTTTTTGGCTGGGAAGGTGGCTCAGTGGTAGAGTGCTTGCCTTGCATGCATGAGGCCTTGGGTTTGATTCCTCAGCACCACGTAAACAGAAAAAGCCGGAAGTGGCACTGTGGTTCAAGTGATAGGGCACTAGCCTTGAGCTGAGCTGAGGGACAGTGCCCAAGTCCTACCACTGACCAAAATAAAAAAGCATTTTTTTACATTTGCATATATACCTCACTTGGTATGTGTATTCACAGGTTGATGATACCACAGTTTCAAATTAATAGGAAACATATTTCCTACTTCAAATGGAGAAAGTTTACTGTCATTTCATAAACTCTGGCTGTGACATTGGTTGTGATGTTGCTGTTAAGTACAGAAGCCATGGAGGGGTTCAGTTTTTATGTGCTTTAAAAAGAATATCAAACTCTTATCGAGGGTTTCCTCTCTCAACAAGATGATCACAATTTAATAAATACAATACTTATGCTGGGCATGGTAATATATGCTTATAATCCAAGCATTTGGGAGGCTAACACAAGAGGATCTCAAGTTCTGGGCTAAACTGGGATATACAGTCCAGGTTTTAATTTTTGTCTGAAAAATTTAAAAAGAAAAAAAAACCTTTTCAGATCCATCAGTGTTTTTTTTAAATTATAAAGATCCACCTGACCCAAAAGTATATTCAGATTGCACATGGTAATTCTCAAACCCTTTTAAAGGAAAAATGTTAAGAATCATTGGAGGAGCAGGATGCCTTTGGCTCACACCTGTAATCCTAGCCACTCAGGAGGCTGAGATCTGAGGATCATGGTTCAAAGCCAGCCTAGGTAGAAAAGTCCATGAGAGTCTTATCTCCAATAAATTACTCACAAAAAGCTCGAGGTGGCCAAGCACTGGTGGCTCACGCCTGTAATCCTAGCTACTCAGGAGGCTGAGATCTGAGGATCGCAGTTCAAAGCCAGCCCAGGCAGGAAAGTCCGTGAGACTCTTATCTCCAAGAAACCACCAGAAAATTGCAAGTGGCTCAAGTGGTAAGAGTGCTTACCTTGAGCTGAAGAGCTGAGGGACAGCACCCAGGCCCAGAGTTCAAGTCCCACAACCAACCAAAAACAAAACAAAACAAAACAAAAAAAACTGGAGGTGGTGCTGTAGCTCAAGTGGTAAAGTGCTAGCCTTGAGCTCAAAGAGGTTCAGAGACAGCAACCCAGTCCTGAGGCAAGCCCCAGGACTGGCAAAAAAAAAAAAACAAAAACAAAAACAAAATCTTGGAGGTAAAAAGCCGTAAGGAAAGCTTGTTGATTTAAAACAAAACAAACCAAACAACAACAACTACCTATTCATTTCCAGGAGAGGCTTAGTATCCTGTGCAAATCAAGTTATTAACACTTGATCTCATGAAGATGAAAGATCTGATCAAGAAGTTATAACAAGGTCAGTCCATGTAAGAAGAGAATATAAGGATATAGGAACAGCTCATTAGCTGCTTGTCTGAAAAAAAAATTTCAGCAGATAGTTGCTCAATCACTGTAATTTAAAAACTTACGGTAAAGTATTCTGGAGCTGGGAATGGGACTTAGTGGTAGAGTGCTTGCCTTGCATTCATGAAGCCCTGGGTTTAATTCCTCAGTACCACATAAATAATAAAAAAGCTGGAAGTGGCCCTATAGCTCAAGTGGTAGACTGCTACCCTTGAGCAAAAGAAGCTCAGGGACAGTGCACAGGCCTTGAGTTCAAGTCCCAGGACTAGCAAAAAAAAAAAAAAAAAATTAAGAATCAGGCCCCAAATGTATGCCAACAACCAATGGAAATAGAACATATGCTCTTTGAATCTCTTCACAACAAATGACTTTTTAAAAATACTTGTACAAACAAAATACAAGTAATTGAATCTTGATCCTTTTTGTAACAGCATGGCCCAGTAATGAAAAAAAAATTAGACTGAAGTGATATAATATATTTAATTCACAATAATCAAGATAAATATAATGTGCAAATAACTGAAAAAACAACATACCCCTTCCACAGCAGCCAATTAAGTCAAGTCAGTGATGCTTTTTTTTTCCCTGTTCATGTGATCAAAGATGCCTAGCCAATTTTAACAGAAGATTTTCAATCACTTTTTTCAAATGTTTTTATCCTTTTAAAGAAAGAATATATAAATGTTTTTAAATTACCTGAACTGTTCAAGTGAATATATATATTATTTTCTAATTTCTTTCTTTTTTTTTTGTTGGTCATGGGGCTTGAACTCTGGGACTGGGCACTGTCCCTCAGCTCTTCAAATCAAGGCTAGTACTCTACCACTTGAGCCACAATGCCACTTCTAGTTTTCTGAGTGGTTTATTGGAGATAAGAGTCTCATGGACTTCCCTGCCTGGGCTGGCTTTGAACTGCAATCCTCAGATCTCAGCCTCCTGAGTAGTTAGGATTACAGGCATGAGCCACTGGCACCCGGCTCTAATTTCTTTTTTCTTTTCTTTTTCTTCTGTCACTTGTGGGCCTGAACTCTGGGCCTACGCACTGTCCCTCAGCTCTTCAGCTCAAGGCTAGTGCTCTACCACTTAAGCCACAGAGCCACTTCTGGCTTTTTCTGTTTATGTGGTGCTCAGGAATGAACCTAGGGTCTCATGCATGTGAGGCAAGCACTTTACCACTGACCTACCTTCCCAGCCCCTCTAATTTCTTAAAGTAGTAAGAAAGTAATAACAAGTCCATGAGCTCATAAAAGCCAGGACAAAGAGAATGCCAGGATAGATTCTTAAATCCACAGGATATGACACAGCTGACTCCTCTCAGTGGACATTGACATAGATGCCAGTATCTACTCCCTACACGAAGTGCTATTCTTCTTCTTACAGAGCTTTTACCTTTAAGTTTTAAGCCTTCCAACTTTCAATTTTCTGCCAAAAATTACCTTTAAGAATAAAAAGTTATTTTTTATTTATCATTCTCTTTATGGATACTTTCCTTAAATCAAAGTAGAACATCTCATAATAAATTTTTTTTAAATCTGACAGATAAAGCACCTGAATGTTTTCAAAAGATTTCCTGTTAAACTAGATGGCATTTTTTTAATCCCTTAGAGAGAAAAGGTTGTATGGTTATTGTAGCCAAGGATGTAACTCCAGAGCTCAAACACAAATTATGAACATGTTTTCAGATTCATGGTAATAAACAGAGAAATCCACAAATTACCGGTATATATGATCTTTGTTCTAACAAAAAAAATGAAACATAAGATTGTTTTGGAAATGAATGAGCCATGTAAATGTTATATGACAATGTATGATTATGAAATGGAAACCAGATTGGACAAAAATAGACTGCTCAACCACAATGTAGCTTCTAAGCCCAAAGTGATTTTTAAATTTATTTTCAATTTGCTAAACCTTCTAATACATACAGCATTTGTTATGAAGCACTGTGAATTTCTATTATGTTGATGATGGTTGTTGTCAAAAGCCTAGGGAAGAGAAGAGTCTTATAAAGGCATACAATTTCTAATCAGTATAAATCAGTAAATTTTATTTATACCTAATGCATTCCTATAGGAATGGACTATGCTGTCTCAGACAGTTTCACTAGAACAGTGTCCTTGGGAGTTATACTGCAGTACTACCCAATTGGTACAAGTACTTCAATAAGGGCTTTTTTGGCAACTCTTTCAGCAACATAACAACTGGACAGGGGCATACCTCCTACCATTCCTTTCCTGAGCACTATTCTGAGGAAAATTTACAGAGATTTTAATGTTGTTTTCAGGCTAGTATGATACAAATGGGAGCAGACAAAAACAATGCCTTTTTGAAAAACGAAAAAAACCCAAAACAAAAAAAAAAACAAAAGTCTGTACACAAGAACTTATGTTTATTGCAAACAAACAAAAAAGGGAGAGAGAGAGATAGAAAAGAGAAAATGGTAAGGAAAGCACAACATATAAGGTTAAGAATTTAAAAACGTCTTACATTCTGCCCTAATGGCAGCATAATTAATAGCAACAAATGGCCGTCTTGCTGCCTGCCTCAACCGGAGGGTATTTTTGCAGACCTGACGAGCAAATTTTGTGAAATATGTAGTATGAAGGAAGAAAGCTTGTCGCGTCTTCACGGAAGACTTGGGACTCCCAGTGTTCCGTACTGGCATCCCCTGCATGGCCTGCCGGGACAGGTGACTTCTAACACGGGGGTCCTGTAAAATCAGAAACCAACCAACATTTAAAGAGTAGACTTTGTCAAAATACATTACTAGCTGCCTCACAGTCAAACAAGAGTCTACTGTTTACATCATCCCCACATATATCTGTGACATAAGAAACTATCCTTTAAAAGAGAAGTAGAAAGTGCATACTTTCTGGGGAAAAAAAGAGAATGCAATTGAATCATACCCATAATATTAAGAAACTGTTAAGGATTTACTTATATTTGTTTGTTTACATTTAATTAATAATATTAAAGGTTCCTAAGATGCCATCAATACTGAAAAAAATAGTCTTCCTCTGGTAGAACAGGGAATTGACACCCACAATCTAGAGAATTTTATCAAAATTATTTTTCTAATACTTTTCAAGTAAGTTTGAGTTTGATTCCTTCTTGTCCCTCCATAATAGCCAGGGAGAAAGAAAATGTCCAGTTTCTACTTATTACTTTTGAGATGATTTCCATAGAATCTAAAGATTACAAACTATTTGAAAAGCAATTAAAACACCTAATTTGTAACTCTACTTGTGCTAACACCACACACACACACACTCTCTCTCTCTCTCTCTCTCTCTCTTCTAAGCAATCTAACAAGATTAGTATTTTGAATACCTGAAAAAATTTGATCTGTCGCTGGCTCTTAACTCCACATCCACCCTGAGTATGAGTGCTGTGTTTAATTATAAAAACTACATCATTCACTTTCAAATTGTCTTACCTGTACTTCTGTTTCCAAGGAATGAGCAACAATTGAAAAACATACTATTGAAAAACACACTAAAGTTTAGACTACCATTTATGTACCTCTGTAGTTGAGCTAGGAGATAACTTCTCTTCTTCTGACTGGGTGGGCATTTTCAGGCCTCCATATTTTTTCCAATACAGCCAACAAGATGCACATAATCTACACTGCATATTAGGTGGCCCCCAAGAATACCACTGGTGAGACTGTGTAGCTAAAGTTGAAAAAAGGAAAACAAAGAAAGCCAGAAAACATGACATCAATACAAATAATCAGGTATCTCCAATATACCAAAATCACCTGTAGTTTCCAATGTTATTTTTTCCCTAGCTTATAATATACAAGTATGGTATAAGTGTGTGTATGTTAGTACTTAGAATTCATTACACATACCAAGTGCCTGTGGCACTATATTAAGAGAAGCTACAAGGTGAAGCATTCTTTTTATGTACTTTACTGCTGGGACATTTTTGCATTGCTAATTAAAATTGCTCTTATGTACCTTTCTGGAACTAAGTCTTCAGAAAGATACTACTGTGACTGCTGTCAAATATTTAAAATCAAAAATCCAAAATGATTTAAAAACTCTGCCAGGCTTTGTTTAAAGTATTCAATATGTGTTCCACTAAGTCAGAAATCTCACAGAAACAGAAATCTATTTGCTAATTCCTTAGAGTTTTAGGGTTTTTTTTGCTGGTCCTGGAGCTTAAGCTGGGTGCTTCTTTTGCTCAAGGCTATTGTCCTACTACTTGAGCCACACTACCACTTCCAGCTTTTTCTGAGTAGTTTGTTCGCATTAAGTGTCTCAAGGACTTGGATTACGGGTGTGAGCCACCAGCATCCACAATTTTTGTCAACAGACAAAATACACACTGAAGTATTTCTCCTTTAAAACACAATATCGTTCAATACAATAAATCCTTACTAACTAAACAAGATGCATCTGATATCACAACATGTTCAGTCCTTAAAACTCAGCTCTTTATTGCTTGCCTGAACACTGCATACCTGTGTTAGGTCTGATCTTACAATTTAAATTCCTGCCATTAAAAGTATTTCCATAATGGATCCAAAGACAAGACAGAAAACTGATGTTGAAAAATATTGTTAATGAAATATATAAAATAATTAAAATTCTGTAGCTTTGCCTTGAAATAGTCTGATTGCTAAATTATTTTCATCAGACCCAAATAGGACACTGAAACAACTTCACAAACTAATGTCAGAAAAAGTGGTGGTGTACGTGTGTGTGTTGGGGGAAAAAAAGGGAGACAGCTCCTTAGTAGAACATGCATCACAAGCTGGTTTCAACCCATCTCTTCCTCTTAAAAACAAACACACACACTACACACATGCATGTATGCGTGTAGTGTGTGTGTGTGTGTGTGTGTGTGTGTGTGTGTGTGTGTGTAGCTGGGTGCCAGTAGCTCACATCTGTAATCCTAGCTACTTAGGAGACTGTGATAAGAGGATTTTGGTTTGAAACCAGCCTGGGAAAGAAAGTATGAGAGTCACATATATCCAATTAACCTCCAGAAAGCCAGAAGTGGAACTGTGGCTCAAGTGGTAGCACACTAACCTTAGCAAAAAAGCTCAGGGATAACACCCAGGCCCAAAATTCAAGCCTTAGGAATGGCACCAAAAAAATAAGTATGTAAATAAATAAAGTGATCATTACACTTATTGGGAATAACAAATGAACTAATCAAGTGTTATTTTTGGTAAAGTGTCTTGTAAATAGAAGGCTTTCTTATTGTAGTAATTTATAACTAGTTGTTGAGACACAAAATCTTAAAAATTCTAAATATCAAGTCAAAAATTTATTTTGCATCCCAAATATAAAACTTCACTTATTAATTAACTTATAAGTGATTATCAACAGAAAACACCAAAATGTATGGTTGTATAAACACAAATCTTATATGTACACTAAGATAACTTTAATAATCTATGGACCAAAAATATAAAATTAAAGCTGGGCGCTAGTAGCTTACTTACACTTAGCTTCTAAGGAGGCCCATGATTTGAGAATCGCAGTTCTCAGTTTAAGCAGACAAATCTGTAAGACTATTATGTACAATTAACTACCAAAAAGCTGAACGTGGAGGTATGGCTCAAGTGGTAGAATGCCAGCTGTGAGCAGAAAAGGCTGAGCTAGAGTGCAAAGCCCTAATTTCAGGACCCAGTATTAGCCAAAGAGAGAGAGGAGGGAGAGGAAAAAATATTTCATTAATCAGACACATTACAATGACAATTATTTAAAGCAATATATTCATGTGCATGCTTATGAAAGGTATTTGAAAGTCAAAAAGAAGACAGAACACCAGGTATAGTGAGTGTTACATGCCTATAACCTCAGCTCCTACAGATACTGAGGCAGGAAGATCACTTGATCCCAGGAATTTAAGGCCAGTCTAGGATCCCAGTGAGAACTTATCTCAAAAATAATTAAGCCACTGACACAATTGAAGAAAGAATTGTATTTTCATTTAAATATATATGATCTTCAAAAAAATTAAGAATTCTCAATTGTATCCCTTTGTGCTCTCTCGGTACAGAAAAACTGTTAGACACACCCCCACATTCCGTTACTATAAAGTCAGCAATTTAATTCCCATCTCCGTTGATTTCAAGAGAGAGTACTAATTTGGTTTTAAACATTTTTTCCAAAGTCTGGTATAGAGCACACAGAAGTCATGAAGGCCCTCACTCCCATGTCCTTAAGGCTTATCTCCAAAGAGTTGCAAGAGCCAAACAGTGGGCACTTTCAATAAACATTAGCTTCCTTCTCTCTCCCACCCAGGTCATCTCCATTGGAAGAAAAACCTATGATGATACCAATGCCCTACAAAGAGTTGTATTGTTGGCTTGATGGTTTAAATAAATCCATGAAGTGTATCACCTACCAAATCAGATCATCTCACTGGCCCTACTTAACACACAGGACACATATAATCCTGCTGGCATGGATAAATAGTATCTAGAACCAAAAGAAAATATCATGGAACCTCCCAAACTTGTCTCATGAGGGAGCCTGTCTGAGGATTACAAGTAGCAGTTTATCCACACACAGATCTTTCCTACAGAATTACTGGACATCTTTAATTTGCTAAAGGATACTAAGGAACCCAGAAGGGGATTTGGTGTGTATCATGGGACCATGGTTTGGACAAAGCTAATACAATTCTACCCACAGCTGAGCAAACACTAAAATCATTTAGAGAACCCAGAGAGGAAAATCAAAAGAAACACAATGCCCATCTTTCTGCTGCCCCTACACTCCCCACCCCCAAGACACACATACTTGTGTCTGGCAGAAAGCCTGAGAAGACACTGTTTTGCAGTCAATCCCAACCCACAATGTAGATCCAGTCCCTACAGTCCCTACACTTAACAAAGGACAGGTTTCAAAAGAGAAAAATAGAGTCTGCTGGAGCAGACTTACCATAACAGCTCTCACAGGCTCTCCCTAAAAGGGGATTCTGGGGCTGGAACGTGGTCCCCACAGCTCCATTCACAGCACCAAGCTTGCCATTGGTGGTAGATATTTGGTTAGGATTTGGTTTGCTGCTTTCAATGAAATGTAAATGAGGTGATAAAAGATAATTCATATAACAGGGCAAAACGATTGGTATCGCCTTACTAATTTACCTTATCTAAATACAAATAAACACAATATTTAGCAAAGAATAAGTGAACTGGTAAAAACAAGGTGTTAAAAACCACGTATACGTAACAAAATAAGGCTATGGAATAAGCAAGCAGACTCTTGTTCATCCAAATGCAAATCCCTTAGCGCATCATCCTAGATGCTGCCTTCCTTCCCATGGCTGAAGGAAGATCAAAACCCTGTGGCCTCCAAGTTGGCTCAGGGTTTCTTCTTGCCACCATTTCATTTAACAATCAAAATCTCACGTGCAAACTTCTTCTGGCCTGAGAACAAAGAACCTTCTTTTCTTTTCAGCATTTTTCATTCAGCTGAAAGTCTGGTAATATTACCTTCAAAAGTAAACATGAATCTGTATCTATACTGGAGGTCAGGTTGCAAATTGTTTTTGTTTTTAGTTCTGGTGATCAAATCCAGGGCTTTATTCATACATGCTAGGTAGTGGCTTTACCACTGAGCCACGTCTTAAGCAATAATAAACTTGTTTTAAAAATGTATGTTAAATCAACAATGTTTTTCTTACAATGGTCAGCTGCAAGTATACAAAATAAAAAAAGGACTGGTTTGGATAACCAACATTTCTAAGGATATGCAATATTTCCAATTTTAAAAAATCTATAGAGAATTCCATATAAAGACAGAAATGATACCTCCTCCTTGAAATAAAATAACTGGTCAAAAATTTCCCAGAAATATGAAAAATTCTAACATTTTAAACAGGGCTAAATATATACATATATATAGTAGATATATGTTAATAAAGAAAACTAATAAATTCTTTAGTTGAGCTGCTTCAAACCAAAGGAAAGCAAATACAAATTTAGTTGGCAAATGAATGTAAACTATTATATAGTTGAATAGGCCACTGATCTTACTGGTAATAATCACAAAAGTAAAGTAAGTATGCCCAGTAAATATGCTGGCAAGTGAATCATTGAAAGTATCATCTAGTCTTGGAGGCATGACTCATATGGTAGAGCATCTGCCTAGCAAGAGGGAGGCCAAGTTCAAAGCCCAGTATTGCACTCCCCCTACCTCCCACCCCTGAAAAAAGAAATCATCTCCTAGACAAAATAAAGTGCCTAGGCCAGGGGATTTACCTATAATCCCAGCACTTGAGAGGCTAAGGCAGGAAGAGCATAAATTCAAGGCCAGGCTGGGCTATATTTCTCAAAAATATATACACACAGAAAATAGACAACCAACCAAGTATCTGAAGATTAAATTATTGATGTTATTTCTTACTGCAAGACACCATTTTTTAAAAGGTGTTAAAGATACAATATATGAAATAGACCTTCCTTTAATCTAGCACAAAAATGCTCCATCTATGCTCCAGACTTTGCTTTTGTGGTCCTCTTAAGGACTTTTACATATCATCCTCTTCTCTGGGTTCTCCTCTTATACATATTTCCATTTCTTCTATTAAAAAAAAAACCCTCTTACACTTCTTTCTCTCCTCTCTTCCTCCCCCTTCCCCATTTGTATTCTCTTAGCTCATGTAGAGTCCTGACCACTCCATTAAAGACTACCAATAGTCTCTATGTTGCCAAATTCCCTGGCTATTTTTCATCACCACTTGACAATGTTAATTAATGGCTCGTTCCTTAAAACGTTCTTCTCACTAGGTGCTGGTGGCTCACACCTATAATCCTAGCTACTCAAGAGGCTGAAATCTAAGGATTGTGATTCAAAGCCAGCCCAGGGAAGAAAGTCTGTGAGACTCTTATCTCCAATAAAGTACTTAGAAATGGCCGGAAGTGGCATTGTGGCTCAAATGGTAGAGTGCTAGCCTTAAGCAGAAAAAGGTCAGGAATAGTGCCTAGGCCCTGAGTTCAAGCCCCAGGACAGGTTAAAAGAAAATTCTTCTGAGCTTCTGACATACTCATCTGGCTTTCCAAAGTTAGCTATTATACTCTAATTGCTCTACAAATACTGGATTTGCTCAGGCACTTTTCTTGTTGCTATCCTTCAAAATTTTCAACTTATAGTCTGAAACATATTATGGTATGCTGATTAAACTCATATCTGTATTCCTAGTGGAGAACTTTTCATCTCAGTTTAAAACATATATAATTTGTTGACAGCAAAGATCCAGTATCTCTTTTTTGATAAAACAAACTCAAAATGATCTAACCTGATGCTGTGGCATCTAAGCTTGGTTTTGATAACCTCCCTAACATTATGAGCCAGAAATTAGCAATTCAGACTTGACAGGCTAAAGTCAATCATCTTTAAATATTATATCATTTCCAGGGCCACTGGCCTAGGTAGAATAAGTGTCATCCCAAACATCTCATAACTGGTCTCCTTGAATCTACTTCTCATTTTCCCCAAACCATTGTCAGATTATAGCTGGTGATTTTCAAGTACAAATCTGACCATGATGTATCTTTGTATATCACACAGGTGTGTTCATCATACAGATAAACATACCAGCCTTCCATGCTAGACACTTTCTTCTTATACCGGCATACTTTTTCTCTGCTCCTCACCTGTGTGACTTCTCAGCTCAAGGTCCCACTGGCCTGAAAAGCTTCCATTATTTGCTCAGACTCTTCTTTGCCTTATCTCCTCAAAAACTTTCCCAAAGATACTTGGTTCCCAGAATAAAAGTCATACAAAAGCCATCCTCCTATGTACAGTACTTACCACATTGGGTCTGTACTATCTCCTAACACTACAATAAAGTCGACTATCATCTTAACCCTCTTTCTCTAGTACTGTACAGAGGGATTTGAATAAAGGAGACTGCAAGTCCCCAAAAAAACCTACAGAAAAAAATATTCTTAATCTATTATTCATTTTAAAAAATTCTGTTTAAGAGTTAGTCTGGAAGTTCACCTAAGAGCTCAGATTCATATCTGAGCAACTTAGACTGTATATGAGTTGTATAAATTATTTTTTAAATATGATTAGGAACTATCTCCATGCTCACTTTTGGTGGCACTAGGGTTTAAATTTCAGGCTTACACGGTAAGTGATCTACTACTTGAGCCATACTCCTGGCCCTAGAAACTGTTTTGATCTCCAAAAACCACTTAGGGCTGGGGGTTATGGTTCAAATGGCAAAATATCTGTCTAGCAAAAGTGAAGGCCCTGAATTCAAAACCCAGCACCAAAAAAAAAAAAAAGAAAGGAAGGAAGAAAGAAAGAAAGAAAGAAAGAAAGAAAGAAAGAAAGAAAGAAAGAAAGAAAGAAAGAGAAAGGAAGAGGAGGAAAAAGGGAGAAAGGAAAAAGATAATTTGCTTAGATAAGAGAATACAAAACTTTTTTGTAGAGGGCCATTTTGTTCTGGGTTTTTTGGTTTGTTTGCCCTGATTGTGGGGCTTAAACTCAGGGCCTGGGCCTCGGAGCTGTTCCTGAGTTTCTTTTGCTCAAAGCTAGCACTCTATCACTTTGAATAACAGCTCCACTTTCGGTTTTCTGGTGGTTAACTGGAGATGAGTCTCATGGCCTTTCCTGTCTTGGCTGGCTTCAATGAGCAATCCTTAGATCTCAGCCTCCTAAGCAGCTGAGTAATTACTACCCAGGCATTGTTAAGTATTTTAAGTTTTGTAGCTAATATAATTTTTTGTTATAATCACTAAATTCTGACCTTGTAGCCTATCTGAACCATCTTATATAATATATAAATGAATAAGCATGTCTAATTTACAAAAACCAGGTGAAACATCAGAGATGAGCCACAGACTAGTTTGCAGATCCCTGATGTAGATCAAAATACCAAAGTTAGTGTAACACAGAACACAACTTGATCTGGGTTACTTGGTCAAAACTAGTTAAGTGTACTAGTCCTTTGCAGTAGAAGAAAGCTGTTGTGTTTGCTTTTGAAAATCTAATACATGAGTCACAACAGTCTGATTTTTGAAGTAGTGTTTTTATGAGTTAATCAAATAAAATACATAATTTAGAAGGCATTAAAAACCATTCCTCAAAAGGTACATAATAATTACAGATCCTGAAAATCATGTTTTAAAAATGAAACCAGTTATCTGTTAAAATGAGATGAATATGAAAGATTCATATTGTCAATTTAACAACTACTGTCCATGAGGTTTTCTACATAAAAAACAGTAAACATAAATCTAAATATAAAACAATTATACTTAGGGCAAAAAATAAAATTCTTGAAGGAGCATAGAAATCTATAATATACTTCATTTAATCTCAAAGGAATCTAGGATAGCAAAAAGTAAATGGTACCCAATAAACTGTATTTTGCTAAACAAATGAATGATCAAACCCCAAAGAACTCAACAGAAGTACATACTCCATTAAGAACATAGCAAATGAAAAGAATATCGGCATTCATTTTAATGTGACAGAGCTTTTTAACTCATAATAACAGAATGTTGGACACAAAAAATTTGAACCCACTGAACATTTACCAATAGTTTAATTCCCTCCCAAAACCTATTCTGTAATAAAAAAAGTTTCAAAAGTTGTTAGTCCCATAAAACACATTAGCTTCAAATAATAACTCATGCTAAGTTTTCTGATACTTTTCCTGCAGCTTTCACAGAATAGAGTAGCTTCCTTAGAAGTACATGACATTCTTTATTCTAGTCCTTGTGTTAGTCTACTTAGGATTTCTCTCACTCTTTTTCTTTCTAAGCAAGCCCCCCCTCCCAAATACATTAAAAGGAAGTCTAATGCTTTGAATTTAAAAAAAAGTAAGATTCACAAAGAAATTTAGTTTGTCTGAAACTGAACAAAATGATATGTTTGTAACAACAGAATTAAGATCAGAACAAATATTTTAAAAGATTTCAATTACTTACTAAGTTGGGATATATACTTGTTTCAGTTTACTCTCAGCTTCAGCTGCTTTTAGGCGTTTCTAATCAAAAGATGGATAAAATATTTTACATGCAATGCCTACTAATTATTACCACTCCATTGTCTTAAAAATTCACAATAAATATTAAAGTATAATTCAAATTCAAAAATTGCTATTTTAAAGCTTTTCTTTTGTATATGTCTTCTTAAATTGCAGCAACTTCAGAATTGTGGGTATGAACAACATTTAGACACAGATTTATTTTCTTTTTTGGTGGTACTTGGGGTACTGGGGTTTGAACTCAGGGCCTTATATTCCTGCTTGGCTTGTTTGTTTGGTGCTCTTACTAATTGAGACATACCTTTAGTCTACCTTTTTGCTTTTTTTTTTTTAAGGTGGTAGTGTAGTGTGAGGTGGGATGAGATGGGAGATAGTGTCTGTGGACTTTTCCACCCAGGAAACCATAATCCTATCCTCTATATCTCTGCCTGAGTAGCTAGAATTATAGGTATGAGCCACCAAAGGGCCTCACGTATGTTAAGCATGTAATCTACCAGTGAGGTACACTCTCAGCCCCCAAAGACATTTTAAATTAGCCATTATTATTTTTAGAAATGCATTTCTATTTTAGTTCTTTCCTAGGGCAGGCAGGGGAGGGAAGAAGCTAAGAACTAACCCAGGGACTGTGCATGTCAGGTAAACACTCTACTACCGAACTATATCCTCAGCTTTTAGGACACACACACACACACACACACACACACACACACACACACACACACACACACACACACACACACACACACACACACACAGAGTGCATGTCAGGTAAATGACACACACACACAGAGTGCATGTCAGGTAAACACTCTACTACCGAACTATATCCTCAGCTTTTAGGACGGACGGACGGACACACACACACACACACACACACACACACACACTCTTTGTTTGTAGAAAAATATTCAGGGTGCTTAGTTTTGAAAATACATGCAAGCAGAAATGTTGGAAGACATACAGTAACTTTAAATCTTAGTTGAACTCACATAGGATTTACTAAAACAATCAGTAGCCAAATGCAGAGATTATATATTGAAATCTAGACACTGAGTGACACAATAATGAATTGAACTAGAAGGAAATAATGCATAATCAATGTCAAACAAGACAAACTAGAATATAAGGCTATCCTCCATTTTCCCAATTGGGAGAAAAAAAATTAGGGGACAACATGGAACTTTCAAAACAGAGATGAAATATTTGGAAATATTTTATCTAAACACTTTCAATAATGTTTGATACCACTGTCTCCATTATCCTAAGACTTCTTGATTTGAATAGCACAGGTTTCCACACTTCATGGCCTTCATTTCTATCCAACTTGTTTCAAATAAGCACTTTCTACATTATGTATTTTGCTGACACTGGAAACTGTTTATCAGACTTAACTATCTGTTAACTATTTGTGACCTTAGCTATTCATTATAGTACTTTTTAGAGTGGCCCTTAAAATGTATTCCTATTTCATATAATTCTTGCCACTGTATAACCTTCATACTTAGAACAAACAATACCTGTGTTAAACTGACCTTTCTTTAACAGTTCTGATATGTTGCTGTTATAATATAAAATAAGTATTGACTAAAGTCAGTTTTCAGGGGAAAAAACTTTCCCTAAAGTTAGTATTATTTAAAATTGAGTAACAAAGACCGAGCTACCTGAATTCACATTTAAGTAGGACTCAAAAATTATTTCCTATTTATTTATTGGTCCGGTCAAAGGGCCTGAACTCTGGGCCTGGGCGCTGTCCCTCAGCTCTTCAGCTCAAGGCTAGCGCTCTACCACTTGAGCCACAGCGCCACTTATGGCTTTTTTCTTTTTGCTTACGTGGTGCTGAGGAATCGAACCCAGGGCCTCCGGCATGCAAGGCAAGCGCTCTACCACTGAGCTACCTTCCCAGCCCCTTCCCTATTTTTAAATAATTTTGGAGAAAAATCTTGGTATAGAAACAAACATCCATCTAGTAAAACTAAGCTGCTACTAAGCTGAGTGTGGTACATTCCTGTAGCCCCAGCACCCTGGAAGCTGAACAAGAGGCTCTCAAATTCAAGAACAGCCTTGTCCTTAAATAAGACCTTACCATAATAAGACCAAGTCTCATTCCTACAATTAGTGTCAAAAACTTAAGGAGGACTGGATATATAGCTAAGTGATAGAGCACCTGCCTACATGTGCAAAAAGGCTGTGGGTTTGATTTGTACTATACACACACACACACACACACACACACACACACGTGCGCGCAGAGAGAAAAAAAACCTCAGGGATATATTCACCACACAAATGTCATAAAGTTTCAAAACGTTTAAAAAATATCTCAAAGTATAAAGTTGATGGCATCAGTCTCAACTGTCATTTCTTCATATAAATAAATAGTTTAAGATGTTGTAGTAGTACATCTTCAGTGATTCCCACCAACTATACTCACAAAGAGATCAAGCATCAACTATATGCAAGGAAATTAATGCATCTCTAGTAATCTTTTTGTGACACTTTCCAAATATTCATCACAATGGACTCTAAGGAAATATTAAGATGAAAAATCTAAAAAATAATATCCTGAAGATAGGATATCATGGAGTTTAAAATAATCTAGAAAATATAAAGCAAATTTAAAATTAAGACCTTTCTAAAAATGCTTAAACCAAGTACACTTTAAGGCAATCATGTTGGTAGCAATATAAAAAGATTTACCTGCTGCACATATCTGTCAGTAGTTTTCCACATGTAGTAATACTCAATGATGCTTGTCAATGACTTCCAAGGGAGCTAAAAAAAATGAACACATAATGAAAACAACCTACTGTAGGAAGGGTTTGCTACTTTTTAAAATAATGAAGCACGTGTTCATATGGAAGAGTCATTCTAGAAAAAAATACTTCACACCTATTTTATTTAAAAATAATTAATATTATGACTAATATATTTCCAGATTTACTCAGGAATGTTCTCAACCCTATGCAGTAGTGACAGGTGGGGTCACAGCAATATTATTTAATATCTTAAGCTACAAACATTATTTTTCATTCTTTAAAGCCACTGCATTTTGACCCATTTTAAGTAAAATGGACAACTGTCTCTCTAAGCAAGGACACAGCCAAGTATGTTTCCTATTCTTAAAAAAAAAACTAATAAATATGACTGAAAATTTCCATACATATACAAACATGGTCAAGTGAAATCCTACTCGCCTACAACCAAAGACAAAATTCAATGTCTCTCTGTAAATGAGGATCTCTCGTTACTGAATGTGCAAATGAGGATATTGGACTTTCATAATGATATCAATGGCTGGTAAAACAGACGAGCTGTGGCAGTAGGCTTTGCAGAGGTGGCAGTCCTTTGATTTCCACCAAGCTTTCTTACCACACCATAAGGACTAGAGTTAAAATAGTATTTTCCAGACTCCTTGTAGCTGGGGACTGCTTGTAACAACATCTATGCCATTCAGTTGTGGGGTCTGAACTCTGGGCCTGAGCGCTGTCCCTCAGCTCTTTAACTCAAGGCTAGTGCTCTACCACTTGAGCCACAACGCCACTTCCGGCTTTTTTCTTTTTGCTTATGTGGTGCTGAGGAATCGAACCCAGGGCCTCATGCATGCAAGGCAAGTGCTCTACCACTGAGCCACCTTCCCAGCCCCCCATGCCATTCTTAATACCTCCCTCTTGAACTCATCTGTTCAGTTTAAAGAGAAAACAGATGGATTTTTAGAGCAAGGACATTATGTATACTCAGCTGTGTGGTAACTTAAAAACAGTGTTTACAAATATGATCTCCTTATAGGACCAGATCAGCAGACACTAGCTTTGAAGTGCAGATGAAGCAAATATATTTGTCTTTTGTTGTGCTGTTTTTTTTTCAGGGGGGGGGAGGGGGAGGTCGGTCGGTCGTGGGGCTTGAACTCTGGGCCTGGACACTATCCCTCAGCTCTTCAGCTCAAGGCGAGTGCTCTACCGCTTGAGCCACAGCGCCACTTCCGGTTTTCTAGTGGTTTATTGGAGATAGGAGTCTCACAGACTTTCCTTGCCTGGGCTGTCTTTGAACCATGATCCTCTGATCTCAGCCTCCTGAGTAGCTAGGATTACAGGCGTGAGCCACTGGCACCCGGCTGTTGTGCTGTTTTTAGTGGTGCTGGGAACTGACTCCAGGACTACCACTTAGACCCACATCCCTAACCCTTTACTTGTATTCTGTTTTTGAGACAGTACTTCACTAACTCTACCCAGGATGGCCTCTAATCCTTGATCCTCCAGAGCAGCTGAAAGTACAGCATGCACTAACACACTTGACTATTGTTTTAATTCTTCTTTTTTTTAATCCAGTGTGTTCAACTGGTGGAGTTAACTGAAAAGTGGTGTTTAAGGAGCCTTTACCAAGACCTGATAGAATCATCATGGCATAGTCCTCTCGGGGTTTTAAGCAAGCCTTCTATTCTTAAGAAATAGAGGCTGGTATGAATTTACCTGAATATCTGAAGTTGGAAACCAACTGATCATGTAAATTGAACTTTTTCATGAACTGTAAGGATCCAATTAGCTGTGCCCACCACCACCACCACTTTTTCTTCTTCCTCTTCCTCCACTGCCTCCTCCTTCTTTTTCTTTTACCAGTCCTGAGGCTTGAACTCACGTTCTGAGCTTCTTTTGCTCAAGACTAGCACTCTGCCACTTGAGCCACATCACCACTTCTGGCTTTTTCTGTTTATGTGGTACTGAGGAATCAAACCTAGGGCTTCATGCATGTAAGGCAAACACTCTACAACTAAATCACATTCCCAGTCCACCACTATTTTCTTTATTAAGGAGAAGTGGTAGGTGATGAAGGCTACCACACTGGAGTATCCCAGTGTACCTACTCCTGATGCATTACCACTTCTCCTTCAACCATCACTTACAGGCTTCTGAGTGTGGTAGTGGTCTTGCATAGTACACTAGCATCTACCACAATTATACTGCAGTGTTTCAGCCTCATGTAGTAGCAATCCTGAAGCCTAATAAAGAAGGAAGATCCTTTTAGAAGACAAAATATTATTACGGTGAACATCTGCTTTACTACTTTGAGTTGAATAAAAGATGGGCTCTTTCAATTATCATCAGAAGTATTAGCTAGCAAATGAAAACTGGTAAGAAGTAGAGCACTCTATGAACAGACCCTAGGTGTGTGGCACTGTGTAACCACACTGATGTTAGAGGCAGCATATGCTGTGGTGCGGTATCTGCTGCAATGGTGCCACTGCAGTGCTAGGCTAAAATCCTGGCTTCACTGCTCCTGCTGTGGCACATCTCATCTTGGATCACTGGCCCTCCAAGAGGTTCTGGTAGTCTTTTAACAGAAAGTAATAAATTAGCTTAATTAAATGTATTCTGCTGTTTTAAATTATGCCCTGCCTAACTTCCCACTTATTATTAGTTCACTTGCCTAACTACAATGCCTAAAAAACACTTGTAACTCATTTTTGCCCATTAAATATAGGTGGATAAGACCAAACTTAAGAACTGAACTAAGGAGGGATACTGAAGATGGTACATAAGACACCCCTTTTTGCTAGAATAAAAGTGGTAGGCACAAAATGACTCAGAAACAAATAGTTCAGCAAGATCTGTGTAATGCAAGGCCTGCAGAGGCAAGGACAGATACACTGGGAGGAACCTTCATATTCCAGGCTCCCTATCAAGCATAGGTAAGGATCTGAAGTACATGTCAGTAATTCCAGCTTTCAGAAGGCTGAGGCAGGAGGATCTCATTGCTGGAGTGAGGCCTAGTGGGCTACCCACACTTCCAGAAGGGTGAAAGGAGAGAAAGCAAAAGTGAAGCCTTTGAAGCCTGTAATTGTTTAGATCACCTCTTATCCACCACTGCTCAAATGGCGGGGACAGAATACATATAATACATGGCAACAGACCAAACAGATGAGAATGACCCTGGATTTTACAATTACTGCTCAGAACAAATATTAATTTCTTACTTTATAAAATTGGCCTTCTGCTGGGCACTGGTGGCTCATGCCGTAATCTTAGCCACTCAGGAGGCCAAGATCTGAGGATTGGGGTTCAAAGCCAGCCTAGGGAGGAAACTCTATGAGACTCTTATCTCTAATAAATTACCAAAAACCTGGAAGTAGAGCTGTGGCTCAAACAGTAGAATGTTAGCCTTAAGCAGAAAAGCTCAGGGACAGTGCTCAGGCCCTGAGTTCAAGTTCCAGGACTGGAATCAAAACTAAAACCAAAACAACAAACTGGCCTCTATTCTACTGAGAGTAGATAAAACTTACTATATCATGCTGCTGTTGAAGCTTAGTAAAGTACATGTTAAAGACTCTGGCACCAAATAAAATTTAAAAAAAATCCTGTATCATAGTCTTGGCTAAATGTATACTATAAGGTTTATCAGATTTCTAAAACAGGTAAAACACTCCCATTGCTACATTTCCATTCATTCACAACTTTCTACTTACAAAGTCTTGACGTATGTCATTGAAGTCTTTGCCATACTTTTCCAGTGCTTCTTCAAATAAACTAGCTTCAGAAGCTGACCATTCTTCCATTTCATCTCTGCATAAGACTGGTCCTCCAAGTGGCACTAAGACACTAATTGCACTACTCAGATCGTAGCCATGTTTATACAATGTGTCCATAGCATGAAACTAGAGAAAAACAAAGTAGATAGAAAACATCAACTGGATGTGCACTCATGCTACATCATTAGGAATAAAAGCACTAAAATGCAGACATATTTTAACAAAACAATACACTTAGTATATCTGTCGTCCTGAAGTTTAAACTCAGGGCTGTCCTTGCTAGGAGATATCTTATACTTAAGCCCTTCCTGTAGCCCTTTCTACTTTACGTTTGGAATAGGGTCTTTTGGTTTATGCTTAGATTGATCTGAGCCCTGATCCTATTTATGCTTACTGCATAGCGGGGATGAGAGGCTATACCCACTATGCCCAGTTTACAACATTCAAAAGTATTAAACTGAGAACAAAATTAATCTCACCAACCTTCTGGTTAAAAATACCAAAGTCACTTCGGTTATTGCATCAAGTTGGCACAGGCTTCCATAACCAGGAAAAATAGACTTTGTATCAGGAAAAATTACAGTAGGATTAGGTTAAAAGAATAATGTATTTAGAACAAGAGATAGAAAGAAAACAATGGAATGGAGTGCGGTCATTAAGAGAAAACAAAATTACATATCTGTGTTTAACAGATAAAACAAACAAAATGACAAAACCATGTTAAAATGCTAACATGTTTAAGATTCTGTAGACTAAGAACAGATGACCAGGTTTGTTTCAAACAGCTAGACCAGTGTGGGTTTCTATTTATTTCAAGGAAGAATGTCATGAGTAGGAAAGACAGATTACAAAATAAAATTAGTACATCATGTATAGTTTACTTAGAAAGCATTTTTCAAGGTTGAAGGATGTAACTCAGTGGTGAAGTGCTTGTGATGCAGTTGTGAGGCCCTGGGTTTGATTTCCAGCACCACTAAAAAGGGGTACTTACCTCTAATCAGAGCAATGAATAGAACACTTCCACATTTTGAATAATTTTTAAGGGTTTTTATACCAGACAGGGAGAGATTCTTTCCTAACATGTATTTACATACTTGTATGCTAGCAGAAAAACAAGACAATCAGCTCCAATGTGTGCCCATAAGCACACAGCTTGGTTGGCAAGTTGATCCAACCCTTGTTCAAGTGAGAACTAGTTCTCTTTGCATCCTCCCCTCCACCTGGACTTTGTAACACCTGAGTGCCAAGGCTTACACCTTTTATAAAAAGAACATCACAGATAAGGATTCTTCACTTAACAAGCCTCTTAAAACATTCCATGTGATTCTTAAATATACAGCAGGAGACTGTGGAAAATTCTCTTTGGTACAAAAGTGTAACATAAAATCAAATACCAACTAATATCTGGTAAAAGTTATTGATAGTTATGCTAAAAGTATATTTACCTATGCTGTGATTAATCAAAACACTGAATAAGGAAATAAAATGAATTTGTTTACAGATATGAATATAATATTTAGAACACTATTTGGTATACAGTAATTAACAGGGATTGATATCTCACTTAAAACAAATTATTGGATTCCACAAAAATCAAAGAGGGCTTTCATTATTAATTTCTTAATTTTGAAGCTCCTTAGCAGCCTAATGGTTAGAATTTGAAGCCCTCAATTTCCTAGTTCTAATTACTGTTAGGGCCACTGCCCAGTATTGTATTTTGATGTATGTGTCACAGACATGGAGCAGTAAATTCAATAGAAGAGTTACAAAAACACTGTAATTGATCTTGACTCCTTGCTTATGCTCTGCAAAATTTCAGGAACAACTAAACTCTGCTTTTCTAGCTAACCTCACTAAATAGATTCTGAAGTCTAACTGTTGTATACACTTCTGTAAGCTTTACATTATCTTTGAAACTAAATAATTATTATATCTGAATAACTGACCTAGACAAGTAAAAAGATCAATAGCATTTATGGATCTCTTTAATTAACAATACAGTCCATAAACCAGTACTGTATAACTTCTTAAACTTACAACTGATAATAAAACAAAAAGATTAAAAGGTATCCAAAAGCCAGTAATTGCATAATGGCTAGGGGGTAGCTCAGTGACAGAGAACTTGCTTGGTTTGCACAAGGCAAATTTGTACAAGGTCCAATCGGCAGCAGCTCCTCCAAAAAAGTATACATATTAAATGTGATGCTGAAATTTGAGACAAAGTAAGTTTTATAAAAAAAATGGTGTTCTGAAACTAAAAGTCACAGAAGTAAATCACACAGGTGATTTAAAACAAACTACCAGAAGTCTCCAAAGCTCACACTGAAACCACAGGCTATTCAAGGCACAATGATGCACTAAGGTGAGCCCATGAATACAAGATCAGCTTAGGCAGCACAAGAAAAGACTAGACCAAAAAAAAAAAAAAAGAAGAAGAAGAAGAAGCAGCTGGGTGCTTATCTGTAATCCTTGCTACTCAGGAAGCTGAGATCTGAGGATCAAAGTTTGAAGCTAGCCTAGGCAGGAAAATCTGTGAGACTCTTTATCTCCAATTAAACACAAAAAGCCATAAGTGGCTCAAGTGGTAGAGCACTAGCATTGAGCACAAAAGCTTACAGACAGTGCTTAAGCCCAGAGTTCAGGTCCCAGGACCAGAAGAAAAAAAAAAAAGGAACTGGAAGTGTGACTCCAGAGGGAAAGCTAGCCTGAGTTCAAGACCTATTATCAGGACAAAATAATTTTAAAAAGAAATAAAACATAGCCCACAAAAGACTGCATACTGCCAGTATGAACAGAAAACACCCCAGCTATATGCACTGTGTTATTTCTAGGGGACAGCTCTAATTCTGTTAAAAATCAACCAATTTCACAAAAGAAACAGGATCACATTATTTGCTAGAAATGCATATTAATGTCACCTTTCTGATGACACAGAAGTTTTTTTCATGAATAGATTTTATATATACTCTATTCTTTAGAACTCTAAGCAAAACCTGAGCATAGTTTCTATCAAATAAAGAAAATAAGGCTAAGTGAGGAAAAATGAAAGGGCACAAAAATCTGTCATATAACCAATGACATAGTTTATCGCCAAGAGAATAAAAATGTAAAGAGATAGGGAAATTTGAGAAAATAAATAACTAACGGCATTCAAAGTTAAAGTACTAACTGGCAAGGGCATGAAAGGAATCTTTAGCTCAATCTTGTTATGGTTACATGGATGTATGGAAAGATTTAGCCAGTGTGCATCAAAGTTTAGCACTCCATATACAACACTCTCTGTATACCTCAATTTAAAATAAGAAAATAAATTTTAGTCGAGTGCTAGTGGTTCATGCCTGTAACCCTAGCTGATCAGGAAGTTGAGATCTGAGGACAATGGTTTGAAGCCAGCCAGGGTTGGAAAGTATGTGAGACTCATCTCCAATTAACCAGCAAAAAAAATCCAAACAAACAGAAGAAGAGCTACGGCTTAAATGCTAGAGTGCTAGCTTTGAGTGAGAAAGCTGAGGAACGGTGCCCAGGCCCTGTTCAAGTCCCAGTACCAGCATACAATAATAATAATAATAATAATAAAATTTAAAAGTATAACCCTAACTTCCCTTCAGATAATACTCAGCAAAAGATACCATCTTTTCAATAAAGATACATATACACATTGCAAGATCCATTCAAATCTATATTTAAAAAAAAAAACAAAAACAAAACATAACTCAGCACAAGCTGTTCTTTCTGCCAGAAAGTGGTGAAGGTGTTGTCATGTTTCATCTCATTCATAACAGATGGGGATGACAAATAGAAGTATTTTAGGAGGGAGAATGACAAGGAAAACTTGGCAATAGGATTCTCATCTTTTGTTCATTAACTAGAATCACAATATGGTAAATTAGATTGTTGCCCAGCAACTACTCCCTTCCTCCCCTGGGATATCTATAGGGGCTATTCTTCTGCTCCACTCATGTTGTGCTTGACCATGTTAATATATGTGACATAACAAAGGCCTGACATGTGCTTGTACACAAGGCCTTGCCCTCTTCTGCTGCTGACTTTTACCCACACAGGATGAGAAATACATGAGGCAGATGTATTTGGCCCCTTCCTTAGACCAGTCTAATTTATCCGAATCATAGACAATCTATAGATTAGTAATGAAATTAAAGTTTATTGTTATAAGCTACTGCACTTTTGGGCAGTATGCTTTTATTTCCCTTTGAGAATAAAAAATGTACTCAACCAGTTTCTAGAAGTGCATTGTGCAGACAACCCTCATCTCTTGGTTTCCTATGTAATTTTCTCAATTTAAGAGAGATTCATCACCCAAGGTCATATTTCCATCTGGAGATCTGGAGCAGCTGACACTCAATGTGGCAGGGATGTAAAGGTCCTGATTTGAGCAATTCTTGGCATATATGTGGAGTCAGCTGAGGGTTTTATTCAGACTGCATCCCAATGCACTTTTCCTGTTGTCCACTCCTGCCTCCTCCTCTCTTCCACGCATTTTTTAGGGGTGGGGGTCCAAGACTGGAACTCCAACTTGATATCTGATGCTTTTACTCATTGGCTAGAGCTCTACCACCTGACCCATGCCTCCAACCCCCCAAATTTTTTTTTCCTTTTCTTTTCTTTTATTGTCTTCTAAGTGCATTGATCCCAAAGGAACTTCATAAATTTCTTTCATGATCTGCTTTCCAGGGAACCCAACCTGTCTTGCATAGTACTACTGTGACAAAAGCTGATAAATATATACATACATTCAATAGTAACCACTGATTTACTTAAGGACAATTTTACAAAAACATTATATTTGTAACTCTAGCACAAAGGAGAACATTTGAAATAATCTATCTAAAAAGTTCTAAATGTAAATGTTTTTCAGAGCAGAAGGTGAATATAAATTCATGAATAAACTTCCAACTATGATCAAGGAAAACATTTTATAATTAAAAAAGAAATACCATTCACTTTAATTTTGCTTCAATGAGAATAAAACACTGAGAAGAATCATATTTCAAGTACTAAAGATACTGCAATGCATGAAAAGAATCGAGAGCATATATAACTCTACAACCTTTCCTCATAATTCACGTTTATGAACGTTATTTCTATGGGAATAAGCTCGCAGTTTGAAGAAAAAGTTATATAGCAAACTAGGAGATACTTAGAAATGACTGTGAAAATATTATATATCAAAATCAATTGCAATGTACATGGGAAGACAAGGAAGGAGAAACAGGCTCAGTCTACTGGTGAGGACTGGTGGGAGGGGGCTGGTTAACAAGAGGGATGAAAAGGTTAAATATGGTTGAAATAGATTGTATTATGAAAAGAGAATGAAACCTATTGCAATTGTTTTGGGGAAGAAGGGGGAATGATAAAGAGGGTTAGATTGTCTGGAATACATTGTAAACATGCATGGAAATGTACCAAATGAAATCCCCTTCTGTATAACTAATATAAGCTAATAAAAACAAATGAATGGGGTACAGTCAACTTGGTAAGGAGACATTTACAATCTAAAATGTTTATAACACAAAAGAAGACAAGCCAAATTGAGTTGGTTTAAAAAGAATAGTTTTTTACAAGCTGGGAAAAGGCTGTTAGAGGAGTAACCCTAAAATAAAAATAGATAGCTAGGCACTGGTGGCTTATGTGTAATCCAAGCTACTCAAGAGATCTGAGGATCAAGGTTCAAAGCCAGCCTGCCCAGAAAAGTCTCCATGAAACTCTTATCTCAAATTAACCACTCAAAAATCTGAAGTGGCACTGTGGCTTGAGTGGTAGAGTACTAGCCTTGAGTACAAAGAGACTCAGGTACAGAACCCAGGTCTTGAGGTTAAGACCCAGGGCTGCAAGAAAAAAAAAACAACAAAACAAGTACATGGTTATTCGGGCAGTGATGTCTCATGACTTTAATCCTAGCTACTCCAGGAAGCTGAGATCTGAGGATTGAGGTTTGAAGTGAGTCAGGGCAAAGAGCCAGAAATGAAGCTGTGGCGTAAGTGGTAGAGTGCTAGCCATTAAGCACAAAAGCTTGGGGGTAGGGAGAGAAGAAAATGTAGATGGAAGAAAATAAAGAAAATAAAGTAAATAGAAAACATATGATAAAGAAAATAGTCATTTTTAAATTATTTTTTTAAAAATTTAAAATTATTTTAAAAATTATTTTAGAAACCTAATGAAAAGAAAGGTATGATAAAATGCCATGCTCATCAACTTTCTTTGTAAAGGAGATTATGAAGACAACTAAATAGTATAAGCTATTTGCAAGAAGATCTTGGCCCAGAACTTTGTCTGTTTTTTCTTTTTGCTCTAAAGAGTATTATTACCGGGACAATTAATAAACTAAACAACTTTAAACTATGATAACAATGTTAATTGCCTGAATCTGTGACAAGTGTCCTGTGGTAATACAGGAAATAATAGTTATTCTTTTCAAACAACGTTTCAAATGTTGAACAGTAGGGGACATCATTTTGAAACTTAACTCTCAAACTTGGGAAATAGTACAGTGAAGTTATGGGAGGCCATTTTGTATTTTGAACTGAGCTCCTACACTAGACACCAACAAATCAGAGTACACCACCTCTGCTAAGTGCCACACAATCAAACTTCAACCTCTGCTAAGTGCCACACAATCAAACTTAACAAGAAATGCACACTAACAATCAGCAAGGCCCAATTTGGAATTTTTTTAATCCAACAGGGAACATGGCTTTGAAATGAATAATGTACTTCCTTTTTTTTTTGGGTCCAGTCGTGGGGCCTGAACTCTGGGCCTGGGCGCTGTCCCTCAGCTCTTCAGCTGAAGGCTAGTACTCTACCACTTGAGCCACAGTGCCACTTCCGGCTTTTTTTCTGTTTGCTTATGTGGTGCTGAGGAATCGAACCCAGGGCCTTGAGCATGCAAGGCAAGCGCTCTACCACTGAGCCACCTTCCCAGCCCATGTACTTCCTTTTTAAGGTGATGGTGATGGTGGAGTACTGGGGGAGAGGGTGGGGTCAGGTGGGCAGGCTGAATACTGAGCCCTATGTTTAATACCAATTGAGCCATGATTCCAGTCCTTTTTTTTTTTTTGCTTTAGGATAGGATTTCAAGCTTTTGTCTAGGCCTGGACTACATTCTTGCCATTTGGACCTCTGTCATAGGCTGATGACAGGTACTCACCACTACACCTGGCTTTCTTCTTTAGATGGGGGCACTTCACTAATTTCTTACCAAGACTGTTCTCAAACCTCAATTTTCTTGATTGCTACCTCCCAAATAGGTGGGATTATAGATATATACCATCATGACTAACCCAAATCTACTTCTTCTTCCTGGTTTCTGCTATATTTACCTTTACTACTGATAAAGCCAATTTCCTCTACACATCTATTTTATTCTATTTTATATAAAGATTTGTCACTTGATTCTGGAACTGCAAATAAAACACAATTCGACCTTTACATTCAATTTTCTTTTTAATCCCTAAACAATAGAGAAAAAAATAATAAAGCAAAATGTACAAAGCTTCCCCTCCCCCTCCTTTTCCTTCCCCATCCTGGGACTTTACCTCTGGATTTGGTTGCTATCCCTGAGCTTTTTCACTCAAGGCTAACTCTACCACTTAAGTCACAGCTCTATTTCCAGTTGTTGTTTTTATTTATTTTTTGTCAGTTGTGGGGCTTGAACTCTAGGCCTGGATGCTGACCCTGGACTCTTTTTGGTCAAAGCTAGTACTTTACCACTTTGAGCCACAGTGCCATATTGTTTTTTTTCTGTAATTGGAAGAGTGTCATAGACTTTCCTGCCTGGGCTGGCTTTGAACCACAATCCCCAGATTTCAGCCTCCTGAGTAGCTAGGATTACAGGTGTGAGCCACCAGCACCTGGCTTATCACAAGCTTTCTTGAACATTCATTTGTAAAGACAAAGTTTTTAAACCATTTTCATTACATTTTTTTTTTGGGGGGGGGATCCGGTCGTGGGCCTGAACTCTGGGCCTGGGCGCTGTCCCTCAGCTCTTCAGCTCAAGGCTAGCACTCTACCACTTGAGCCACAGAGCCACTTCCAGCTTTTTTCTTTTTGCTTATGTGGTGCTGAGGAATCGAACCCAGGGCCTCAGGCATGCAAGGCAAGAGCTTTACCACTGAGCCACCTTCCCAACCCTTCATTACATTTTTCTCAAGTTCAAATATAGTGACTTTCTAAGGATTCCTTCCTATCCATACTAGTGTTGAATTTATGGAAGAAAAAGTAGTATATAAAGAAAGGCGGTATTGCCCCCAAACAGCTACTGACTTACATTTAATTTTTTCCTTTTTTTATTATTTCTTTAAATTTTATTGTAAAGATGCTGTACAGAGGAGTTACAGTCACATAAGTAAGGCAATGAGTACATTACTTGTTGATCATTGTTACCCCTTCCCTTGTTGTTGTCCCACTATCCCTTCCCTCCTCCCCCACTCCACCCCCTCCCACTGAAGTTGTAAAGTTCATTTCCAATATGCTGTCCTGTGTGTTATTTTTTTAATTTTTAAAATTGTATTGTAAATATGGTGTTACAGTTACATTAATCAGATAATGAGTAATTTCCTTTTGAACAGTGTCACTCCCCCCTTAAATTTTTTTTTAAATATGGACAAACAGCCCATTACACATACAAACAACTCTCCTAGGAGGACTAGAGTAGTCATCTGTAATGGGTCAGCAGACAAGAAGTGTGCCTAGCATAGAACACCATTGCCTTAAAGGTGCATTTAGCAGAAGGAAAACTTCTATTCCATACTTACTATTCAATTGGTAATCCACTAGTACTAATTCTAATCTACAATTTGGAGATATGAATAGTATAGTAAGTTTTAGCCGAATTTATAGGAATTCTTAATTTATCAATATCATATTGCTCATTTTGGGGGCCACATTTCTGATGTAAGTTGATATCTTAAATGCCACTCAAAAGTTAGCTGTCCTCAAATTCCAAGTACCCTTAAGGCCTTAAATGACATGTACACTTTCAGCAGGACTCACAAATAAAAAATAAGTGCATGATTAATGGCTAACTTTCTACAAAGAGTCAACAGCTGACTAATATAGTATTGATGAAATAATCAATTTCTCAGGAAAACTTTTTTCTGAAATCTTTTTTTTCCAGTAGCTTAGAATTGAACCTTAAGACATAGCAAAATTTTACAAGCACTCTGCCATAAGTTATTCTTGATCGATTTTTTTTTGTACTTAGTATGGCTTATTTCAAGGGAAAAATTGTCATCTCAAAGGAAACACTTTTACTCAATCACCTTAAATCCTACAGTAACTTCTTTGTAACAATTATATTAAAAGGCATGATCAAACTTATTTAAACTTAGTAATATGTTTTAAGGATACTAATTCTGGCATTAACAAACAACATTTTAGATACTAATAAAGATTCCACAAAGATTAGGTTATAAAAAAGACAAATACATCCTTGTTATGAACTTTCTCAACAATAACAACTACATTCATTGACTGATGCTATGCCAGACACTGCTCTAAATCCTTGCAAGTTTTATTTCACTTCATTCACAATTTGATGTCTCATAGGAACTGAGAGGCACAATTGTACAGAACCTGAAAATATGTTGCTGAAGTCTTATTCAGGGCCTGGGGTTACTACCTGCTTTTTCTCTCAGTATGGGGTCTCAAGAGCCTTTTGGGCTTACTTGATGATGTTTGTGAACACTATCTTAAATGAAGATGTATAAACTGTCAAGTGAATCAGTTGTCTTCCCACCAACTTGGACAGCCACAGCATAGTAGATGAGGAAACTAGACACTCATAGACTAAGTAAACTGCACAAGGCTATATGAATTGTAAGCTACAGATCTACAGGAAAATAAAAATTATGTAATCACAAAATCATATCCATTTGTACATCTTTGTTCACAGTAACATTACAAATTATAGCCAAAGATAGAAGTAACTCAAGTGCTCATTGATAGATGACACATATACAATGAACCATTATTCAGCATTAAAAAAGAAAGGAGGAAATTCTGATATGTGGTACAACAATTTTAACAAAGCCAATGACAGAAGGATAAATGCTAAAGGGATCCACTTACATGAGATACTAGAATAAAAAATCTGTAGAAACAGTAGAATGGCAACTGCCAGGGCTGCAGGCAGGAATGGGAGGGGGGAGGGCAGAATTAATTAAAGTTTAATTAGAGTTCAGTTTGAGAAGGTGTAGTTCTAGAGATGAATGGTTGTGGTGATTACACAACAACATGCTCTGCCTAATAGCAAAGAACTAATTTAAAATAATTAAAATAGTATATTTTATGTTAAGTGTATCTTATTACAAATTTTTATTTAGAGTTTCATACTTAAATCTACAGCTCATTCTTCAGATGTGTACAGTTTAGGCGTTACAGGCTTTACCAGTATCAGAAGTGGTTAAAACTGTTTTAGATTATGATTTTTTTTCCAGTAGCAGGGTTTGAACCCAGGGCCTTACATTTTGGCTTATCTTGCTGTGGCTTGCAGGTGCATTACTACCTAAGCCACACTACCACCCTAGCTTTTGCTGGTTATTTTTGAGATCAAGGCTCATTAATTTTTCTGCTTGGGTTGGCTTCAAACTGCACACCTCCAGATCTCAGACTTCTGAATAGATAGGATTATAGGTGTAAACCACTAATGTGGGCTAAGGATTTTTATTTTTAAAAATTATACACACACACACACACACACACATAAAATCACATTTTCTTGGGTATGGGACCCAAGTCTAAAAACAAAATGCATTTATGTTTAAAATTTGTATCTTAAAATAAAAGGCTTGAAGGTAATTTTATATAATACTTTTAACAATTTTGTTCATGAGACAGTTTCACAAGTTTCATGGTATAGGATTTCTACTTTTAGAGTCACATTAGATTTTGGCGCACTTTGCATTATATAGATTTTCAAATCATGATGTTCAACCTTAACAACAAAATCAGATTCAAATGCATATAACTCTGGGCTGGAGATGTGGCTCTGGGATAGAGCACTTTCCTAAGTATATAAAACCACCACAATAAAACATATATGCATCATTCTTAGTGTTGTGATACTGACAATAAAAGATTTACTAAAGTAAGGGTAGGGGCTGTGGCTCAGGTAGAATGTTGAGCATGTATGAGACCTTGGTTTGGACTGTAGCCAATTACTAAACAAGTAAAACAAAGTTGTGGAGCCAATATACTCCAATGATATATTCTAATAAAAACCTGTGTCTCAAAAGGGTTCTAGTGACTCATAACTGTAATCTTAGCTACTTGGGAGGATGAGATCAGAAAGATTGCAATTTAGGGACCGCCTAGGCCAAAAAAAAAAAAGAAGAAGAAGAAGAAAGGAAAAGAAAAGAAAAAGTTCACGAAATCCCTTCTTGACCCATGGTAGAACACAGTGGTATACAACTGTTTGATAGCATCAATAGGTGGACTGCGCAGATGCCAGGACAGGAAGCAATATCCTCTCTCAAAAATAAACTGTGCCTAAAAGGGCTGCAAGAGTAGCTTAGCAGTAGAGGGCCTGCCTAGCAATCATGAAGCCCAAAGTACCACCCGTATAATAGCAAAACAAAAACAGTAAGAAAAGAAGAACCTGTATCTCAGAAATAAACTAATTTAGTCCCAAATATGTAGTGAACACTTCTAAGTGCTATGCACTGTTTGATGCTGAGGGTTTTAATAGTTCACTAGTTCAATAGTTCAACAGTCACTAAACTAATGATGTCACAAGCTGTTATGTGGGTAAGGAAAGGAAGACATGAAGCAGATAATCACAAAATGATAGCAAGTAGGAAAGTATATGGTTCTTTACTTAAGCACACAGAATGACTTGCCATAGTCAGATGGATTATCAAAGACTTAGAAAAACAGAATTACTAGCAGGGGTTGAGAGATAATCAATAAAGAATACACGAAGGTCTTATAGGATGATGTAGACTATGAAATCAGAAGGAGACAGCCTAGCTTGAGTCTAGAGGATAGTGTATGAGCCAAGGGGTGGAGAGAGACCATGTAAACACTGTAGACCTATGAACTGTAGTCTGGGTTTTTATACTAAATGCAAGTAAAAGAACATAAGGAAGGAGATAGTAAAATTAGAGTTATATTTTTAAAAGACTGACTATAGGAATTACAGTGTTCCAGTATGTGATTTCCAATGTACTAAATCAACGCAGTCTGACCTTTCTCAGAATCAAACTTGCCATTAAGAAACCTAGATTTCTAGTCCTGTCTAGTCTAGCCTAGGTCTGCTCCTCAGGACCTGGGGCCAGGCTTTGTCTTGGTCAATACCACAAGTAGTAACAATCAGACACAGCACAATGATTTCTCAGCCAATGCACACATGCCATATGATAACAGTGGTCCCAGAATTATATGTTTCCCAGTGAAATCAGACTTCCTATTTGTCTAAGTAAAGTCTATGATGTCCACACAATGACAAAATGGCTTAACACCAGATTTTCCAGGGTCTAATCTTGTCACTGAGCAAGGCATGATTATCCTACTTACTAATTTCTTCATGATTCTCTTCCCTTGAATTTTGATCCTGCAGACTAGAGGGTAGGGAGTTAAGGTGGTATTGAAAATTGATTTTTCTCTCATTGCATACATACAAAAATATACTTTGTATTTTAATTTAAAAGGGTGAACTCTATGAAGCCTCGAAAGCTTCAATATTTTTAATGATTATAAATCTTACATTAGTAGTATTTGACATCTGCAGTTCAGCTATACTCATAAGAGACCTCAAAATGAAGTTAGAACAAGTAATATGCAAATTACTTGCTCCCAAAATATTACTGGTGATATGACAAGAGGCATAAGGTATTGTGGACCAGCAAATGTTAGAGTCAAAATGCTAAAATCATGCTAGAACTCTTTTAGTAAAAGCCAATGCAACATCACCCATGAAAAGCTTCCTGCCGTGCCTCAACCATGGCCTATCCCTTTGCTACTGGAGGCCCTTAGAGCCAGAAAGGTACTTGTAAGGTCCGCTCCTGGATGGCCAGCAGACTCCACCCTCCTCGCAGCAAAGTCTCCACCCAGCACCTGTGTTACCTAGGCAACTGGGACACCTGGAAGAGGTCACATCTGCATCCGCTGAGGTCACATCTGAATTTGATGTGGCCACCCACACCCTTTTCCGCCCATACCCTACATAAGGCCTAGCGCAGGCCCAGACACCCTCTCGCTGCTCTTTTCTAGCTCTCTCTGCTCTCTCTTTTCTAGCTCTTTTTTCTCTCTTTCCCAGCTCTTGCTCTTTCCCAGCTCTCCCAGCTCTCTTTCCCAGGCCTTTCCCCACCTCATGGAGGATCAAGATGGCCTGGTGCCAGCCAGAACGATGAATAAACCTACTCCTTACCTGAATACCACGTGCGTGCTGCTGTTCTTACTCGGCCACCTCTTTTTAAAAACCTAACAGTACTAACGTCATCAGAATAGAAATGTAAACACAAAAAGAAAAGAAAATGGCTCTCCAAATGATAAAACTATTTCTATTTAATGACATAAAATCTTTTAATCGCTCACAAGTTCTTTCTGGTAAGCAATCTACTGAACTCACTATTTCAGTTTAATCAATTTTCAACCACACCTGCTCATTTTTATCAAAATGCCCTGGATCCTAAGAGTTCAAGTAAAGCTGACCAGAGAACAGTTCAAATAGGAAGCAAAGACACTTAGATGGAACAGACAAAAGAAAGCACTTACCTCTTCAATAACTGCCTTATCATTGAAAGACAATGGTCTTACCCAAATCATTTTAGTATAAAGCAGCTTGTGAGTATAAAAAGAAATCTGGTGGAGTAAACGCAATACTTCATCAGGAATCAAGAATGGATCCAATGGATCAATGACTCATGCCTGTAATCCTAGCTACTCAGGAGGCTGAGATCTGAGGATTGAGACTCAAAGCCAGCTCAGGCAGGAAAGTCAGTGAGACTCTTATCTCCAATTAACCACCAGAAAACCGGAAGTGGCTATTCAAAGCAACAACCCACAAAATACATACATATATGCATAAGGAAGTGACAACACACAATTGCCTGTGTCTCCGTCTTCTTCAGCTTAACAAATTATTACAAAATTAAATAATTTAAGATTATGTGTGGAATACAAAACTGACCTTCACATTACTGAACACCAAAGAAACAAAACAGATGAGATAAAACACTGAGAAATAGGAAGGTGCCTTCCTAGAAGGAACATAAAAAGGGAAGTATTGGGGCTGGGAAAGTGGCTCAGTGGTAGAGTGCTTGCCTTGTGTTCATGAGGCCCTGGGTTCGATTCCTCAGCACCACATAAGCAGAAAAAAAGCCAGAAGTGGCACTGTGGCTCAAGTGGCAGAGTGCTAGCCTTAAGCAAAAAAAAGCTCAGGGACAGTGCCCAGATCCCAGATCCTGAATTCAAGCAAGAAGAACAAGAAGAAGAGGGAGAGGAAGATGAGGAGGAAGAAGATGAGGGAGAAAAAAGGAAAAGGGAGAGGAGAGAGGGGAGAGGGGGAGAAAGAGGAAGAGGAAAAAGAAAGAGGAAGAGAAGGAGGAGAAAGGAGAGGGAGGGGGAGAGGAGGTAGGGAGGAGGAGGAAGAGGAAAAAAAAGAAAAAGAGGAGGAGGAGGAGGAAGAAGTCTTTGTTGTTATTGTTTTAAATGTACTACGTGATTTTTTTTTGGTTTCCTGTGTATGTTCTTCCCCCTATGGCATATCCCCTGCTGTCACTGTACTTGATTTTGGTACCCTTCATCTTTTATATACATTTGTCTAATCTGGGGAAGAGAAGGAGAATAACAAAATTCTAAAACAAGGACACAGGATGACTTATTGCAACCATACACACAGGACAGTATATTGGAAATGAACTTTACAACTTGTGGGGGGGCGGGGAGGTTGTAAGCTGCGGTGGGGGGGAGTGGGGGGGAAGGGATAGTGGGACAACAAGAGAAGGGGTAACAATGATTGACAAGTAATGTATTCGTTGCCTTACTCATGCAACTGTAACTCCTCTGTACAGCATCTTTACAATAATTTTTTTAAAAAGGAAGAAAAAGGAGAAGGAGGAAGAAGAAGAAGAAGAAGAAGAAGAAGAAGAAGAAGAAGAAGAAGAAGAAGAAGAAGAAGAAGAAGAAGAA
>NW_012267253.1:3832882-3902882 GCF_000151885.1 Dipodomys ordii | reverse complement strand
AAAACAAAATCCACATGAGACTTGTCTTAACTGGTATCCAAGCTTATTACACTTTTAGTGATGTTACTTAAGAATGTTTTCTTTTTTAATTTTTATTGTAAAGGTCATGTACAGAAAGGCTACAGTTATGTAAGTCAGGTGATGAGTACATTTCGTTTGGAACAGTGCCACCTCTTCTCTCATTTTCTCCCAGTTTTTCCCCTCCCGACCCCACTCCCCCACAAGTTGTATTAAGTATCACTGCTAATTAGTTCATACTTTATCCTACTATTTCTGTGCTTTCCCTTACCCTCCCCAAATCAGATAAATTTACATATAAGACAAAGGGTACAGAAAAATTTTTAAAAAGGAACAAAAGGGGGAAAGCAGAGGAAAAAAACCACAAAAGTAAAATAAAAAAAACCTCGTTTCCATTTCTTGGAGTTCATTTCAATAAGCATCATTTTATATGATCATATGCACATAGCTATTGAGCCCTTGTGATCCTCTCCTAATAATATCCTCCTGAGGCCCAATGGAATACAAGACCCAGAAATGAACACACAGACCTGTAGCTACCTAATATTTGATCAGTGAGCCAAAAATACAGGATGTAAGAAAGACAACCTCTTTAACAAATGGTGATGACAGAATTGGCTATATATGTGCAGAAAACTGAAGTTAAATCTGTATACATCACCTACACCAGAATCAATTCCAAATGGAACAAAGACCTCAAAGTAAGACCAGATACCTTGAAAATTTTACAGGAAGGGATAGGGAAAATATAAGGGCTCCTATACACAGGTCGAAACTTCCTAGATATAAAGATCCAGAATTACAACAAATCAAAGAAAGACTGGATAAATGGGGCTGCATTAAACTGAACAGTTTCTGCATGACAAAGGATAGAGCTAGTAAGATAGAAAGCCCACAGAATGGGAGAAAATCTCTACTAGTTATGCATCAGACAAGGGCCTCATATCTAATATATACTTAAGAGCTCAAAAAATTAACCCCCTCAAAAACAAATCCTCAAAGAAACAACAACCTAATTAGTAAATGGACTAAAGACTAAAAAGAGACTTTTCAAAAGAAGAATGGCCAATGGACATATGAAGAGATGTTCAACATCTCTGGCCATAAAAGAAATGCAAATCAAAATAACATTGAAATTCTACCTCACCCCAGTTAGAATAGCCATTTTCAAGAAAATTAACCGTAACAGATGCTGGTGGGGATGTAGCCAAAAAGGAACACTACTACTCTGTTGGTGGAAATATAATCAATCACTCTGAAAAGCAGTATGGAAATTCCTCAAAAGACTAAACATAAAAAGGTCAGATAAGTTGATGTTAGTGTTAGGTGAAATGAACACAAAGATAAGTATTCAAATGTTTTTCCTTTCTTGCAATTGTTTCTAACATATTCTTTGTTGTTTTGTATGTCCCTCCACTCCCCCCCCCCCTATAACCCCTGCTTACACTGTATTTTTTGTTGGTATAATGTGTGGAGAGGAAGGGAAAAAACAAATCGTTTAAATAGGGATACAGGCGGACCCATTGCAACAATGAGATGTACAAGTCATTATGTCAGAAAACAAACTTTACAACTTTGGCCAGGGCAGGGGTGGCAGGGGGAGGGGGAGGTGTGGGAGGAAATGGGAAGGGATGGGAAGGGGAAACAAAGGAGGAGGCAACAATGCTTGATAAGAAATATACTCTTGGGGCTAGGAAGATGGCTCAGTGGTAGAGCACTTGCCTTGCCTTGCACGCCTGAGGCCCTGGGTTCGATTCCTCAGCACCATATAAGCAAAAAAGAAAAAGCCGGAAGTGGCACTGTGGCTCAAGCGGTAGAGCACTAGCCTTGAGCTGAAGAGCTGAGAGACAGCGCCCAGGCCCAGAGTTCAGGCCCCACGACCGGACCAAAAAAAAAAAAAAGAAATGTACTCTTTACCTTGCCCATGTAATTGTAACCCCTCTGTACAGTTTTTTCACACACACACACAAAAAAAGACTAAACATAGAGCTTCACTAAGACCTAGCAATCCCACCTGGGAATTTATCCAACTGACCACAAACCAGGCCACCCTGAAGCTACCAGCACAATATGTTTATTGCAGTACCAAGATAAACCTGATGCCCCTCAGTAGATGAATGGATAAAGACAATACGGTATATATATATATATACACACACACACATACACACACACACACACACACACACACACACACAATGGAATCCTATACTCCATCAAAAGGAATGATATTGCCCCATTAATAAGAAAATGTAAAGACCTGGAAAAAATATTAAGTGAAGTAAGCAAGAACCACATAAACATAGGTTGAATGGCTTCCCTGATCTGTAAAAATTAAAATGTATCTATAAATCTATAAGTGAACACATGGACAGTAAAAGGCAAAAAAAAAATAATGCTTGGGCATGATAAACAGGACTCTTAATCACACAGTGAGAATGTTTTCTTTACAATGATTGAGAAGCTAATTTTTTAAAAATGCTGCCAGGTATACAACAGTTAACAGAACTTCACATTTTTTTCTGGGGTTTTGTTTTTTTACCTTTTTTTTCTTTTTATTAATGGAATATGTGGATGTCTCTTAATTTTGTTCAATGACTACAGAACCAGGAAAAGCTGTTGCTGCTACTGATACATCCCATACTACTATTTTATATATATATATATATATATATCAGTTCTATACATATATATTTATATATATATATATATATATATATATATATATATCTTGAATTTTTGGAAACCTTAGCTTTTCTGTCAACTTTGGAAAAAGTATCCCAGTTTACCGTGTTGACATTGTTCAGAAATTAATAGCTACTATATTGGTCTAGTAACAAATGTAATTTTTTTCCATTTATACAGGGGTAAATGCACTGTATTAACTATATAAGGTCTTACTTATGTGGGTTTGGTAATAAGATACTCTCTAAATAATGAAGAAAAACTTATTACAATGTGTTTATTCAAGACAAAAAGATCAATAAAGTAAAAGAGAAACCTAGGATTTTGAAATATGACTCATGGGGAAGTAAAAATAAGAAACAACAAACTCAATAAAAGATGCTGGGCTGATTAACACATGAGAAAAATTAGATGCCTTCCTCACTATACTAATACATTCATAAACATTTAAAATCTGAACAGTATTTTAAGACCATTAGAAAAAAATAAGATAGAGGCAGAAATCCACAGATTGGATTACATAGCTACAAGCCAAGTATCAGAAACTAGAAAGAGGCAGGAAGACTCTACTTTCTTACAGTGAGCATGGTCTCAAGAATAACCTGAATTTAGACTGTTAGCCTCCAGAACTGAGACAATGCATTTGCATTTGTGCATTTGAAGAAAATACACTATAAAAATAGAATGATGGTGTAAGTAAAGAATGCATGAAGAATCTAAAGCACAAAAAAGAAAACTCTGAATCCAATAAGCATGAAAATAAGCTAAATCTCATTAAGTAATCAGGGAATAAAAACGAGAAAGTATTGGGATAGTAAGCATTAAAATCTGAAACTATAATGTAAGGAAACCGAAAAAGAATGTAGAACACAGAGCTGGGGTTGTGGCTTAGCGATAGAACACACTGGTAGTATGGAAAAGGTCTGGGTTCCATTCTCAACACCAAAATAAACTCTCCAAAAGCATAACAAAACAAAAAAACTGCCTGGCGCCAGTTGCTCACACCTGCAATCCTAGCTTCTCAGGAGGCTGACATCTGAGGATCACGGTTCAAAGCCAGCCCGGGCAGAAAGTCTGTGAGACTTTTATCCCCAATTAACCACTCAGAAAACCGTAAGTGGTGCTGTGGCTCATGCGGTCCAGCGCTCGCCTTGAGCTGAAGAACATGAGGACAGCACCCAAGCCCAGAGTTCAAGCCCCATGACCGACAAAACAAAAACAAAAACAAAAAACCCAGCAGATCACCTAGTAACTGCATTTGCAACTATAAATTTCTACCCTTGTGTGCCAAATAATTTGGTCAAATTCTAAATGAGCATTACTCTATGATCCAGCATTCCAACACCAGTTGTAAGCTAGGATAAATTATACGCATGGTCATAAATAAATAGGTATCAAATAATAAGCAAAGAACAAAATATTAAGAGTCAATTCAAGCATGTGTAAAACTGTTTTGGGGTATATAAACACATAATGAAACCAGAGCAAATTTGTTGCAGCAGCTACCTCTTATAGGAGGCAGAGGTAATAAAGGTAGGAGAAATAGATGGAAGAGGCTTAGTATTCAAGACAGTATTACAGACTTCAACATTAACATTAACTATAATTAGGTTAAATATTTTAATCTGAAGAATTAGAATACTAACATTTTCTAGAGGTAGACTTGTATCAAGTTTTACTAAAACATCCACTGTACTGTTGTTTAATTTACTATTATTACTGTTTATGATACACAGAAAGAGGCTGGTAAGAATATTCTACTCTGGTAATGAGAATAAAAGTTTGGGTGCTGCTATACTGTTTTTCAATTTTTCATAATAAGCATACATTAATTTTAGGATTGGAGAAATAATAATTCTGAATAGGGCAAAATATGTAGGTGGTTAATAAAATAAAACAAAAATGGTACTTTTAAGGTTCATAAAAACAAGATTACCAGCACACTTGCTTCAGTGTTAAAAATACTCCTTAATTTCTAAACAACCAAAACACAAACCTATTTTTTGAATTCCTAAATGTTTGCATAAAATATTAACATACCAATGGACAGAACAAGATTTCTCCTGTAAACATTACAACCTTTAACAAGAGATAAAGGACTTCATAAAAACTATTGACTACTAATAGTTTCATCATAACCTGTAATTACACAAAAATACACAGAAAATGTAAGAAATAAAGTTGATAGGTACCTCAATATGAGTTATTTTATTACAGTAATATTTTGTGAAACCCATCTCAAATTGGCAAATAATCAGAAACTACCAAAGTTTAGCACTATTCCATCAGAAAATAGTTGAAAGTTTTGTTACATGTAATGAATTTTGATCACTGCATAGTATAACCTCTCTAAACCTTGTTCCTAAACTGCAAAATGAGCACAAAAGGATGTGGAGATAAAATACAGGAAATAGCTTAACTGAAAATCTACATGTCTACTTTTTGTAAGAAACAAGGTCAGATCCAAGAACAAGCTACACCTAGCATTAGTGGGACAACTAAACTGAGTAAAGAAAGGTTTAATTGTTCACCAAGAGAAATAAAGGAACTAAATTTAGAAGATAGTAACTGAAATTTCATGAAATAAAAACAACAGAATCTCTAATAGACACGAAAAAATTTAGCCAGGCGTCAGTGGCTCACACCTGTAATCCTAGCTACTCAGGAGGCTGAGATCTGAGGATCATAGTTCAAGTCCAGCCTGGGCAGGAAAAGCAATGAAACTCTTTTCTCCAATAAACCACCAGAAAACCGGATGTGGCACTGTATCTCAAGTGGTAGAGCACTTGCCTTGAGCTGAAGAACTTAGGGACAGCACCCAGGCCCAGAGTTCAAGCCCCATGACCAAAAAATAAATAAAAATAAAAAATAAATTAAATATTGAAAATTTAAACACTGACATATGACAACAAAATAAGCCCTCCATCAAGTCCTTTTTTTTTTTTCAGTCTTGGGGCTTGAACTCAGGGCCTGTCACTATCCCTGATATTCTTTTACTCAAAGCTATCACTCTATCACTTGATCCACAGAGCCACTTCAGGCTTTTTCTGTTCATGTGATACTGAGGAATAGAAGCTAGGTCTTCATGCATGGTAGGCAAACACTCTACTACTAAGTCACTTTCCCAGCAAGTCTTAAGATGTGAACATTTGTATATTACACACACACACACACATACACACACACACACGCCTGTAAAAAAGCTAATAAAGATTGTAAACAGCCTGGTACCTGTGGCTCACACCTGTAACACTAATTACTTGGGTAGGTAAGAATGGGAAGATTGGCCAGGCACCAGTAGTCACGACTGTAATCCTACTCAGGAGGCTGAGATCTGAGAATTGTCATTTGAAATCAGTCTGGACTGGAAGTAGAGATGTGACTCAAGTGGTAGAGTGCTAGCCTTGAACAAAAGAAGCTCAAGGATAGTGCCAAGGCTCTGAGTTCAAGCAAGCCCTAGGATTGGCACCATAAAAGAGGGAGAGGGGGAGGCGTGGGGATTAAAATTTGAAGGAGGTCAGGCAAAAAGTTCATGAGACTCCCTTCTCAAGCCATGGCTGGATGAGGTAGTGCATATCAGTCATTCCAGCAACTATAAGATGTCTAAAAATAGGAAGAGTGTAGTCCAGGTATATTCCTGGCAGAAAAATCAGACTCTACCTTAAAAATAACTAGTGTGAAACAGGGTTAAAAGCTCAGTGACAGAGTACCTTAAGGCCTAAGTTTAAACTCCCTCATCAAACTGTAAACCACAATATGTAATGCACAGCTAATTAGATGGAAGATAGAAAACAAGCCCAACATGAAAACAGGAACATCAGAATGGAGAATTATGCCTCTAAATATTTTATTTTTACCACTTTATAGATATCCTAGGAGAGTCGTTTTTTTTCTTGTCTCAGCTCACAAACCAAAAAAGTGATTCAGAAACCTGGTTTACCAAGTAACCAATACAAATCAATCTATTAGTCAATAAGAGTAAGAGCCGGGCTTTCAAATCTTCAATATTGCTATATTGTTTCATAGTTAAACAATAACCACAAAATTTCAGAAGCATCTTACCAAGGTGATGTCGCGGGAAGCTGCAGCTGCGCTCATGTGCAAGCTAGGCTGTCGTACTGAACTGCTGCAGTCAAGGGCACGAGCAAATGTCCCAACAGCACTGAATAAACCAAACACAAAAAAATTAGCCTGCCATTTCTTTGTCTTAAAAAAAACTTGGGTAGTGAATGAGAAAAATTATTTTTAAAAATTTAAGAAGTCATTGGATATTAGAGAATCAAGAATCAACTAAAAAGTATCTTTCTTTTTGCCTCTATAAAAAGATTTAAATACAGGTGGAACACTCCTATCTAAATATCGAAAAAGTTCCAAAACTTGAAACTTTGAGCACTGATATGACTAATACAAGTGGAAAATTCTGTACTATGATACTTTGTTTCATAAACAATTATTGCTTAAAATTACTTTTGATCTCCACATACAATCTGTACACATAAGTGAATAATTTTGCATTTAGACTTAGGACCCATTGTTAAGTCATACCTCATTATAAATACATATACATACATTCCTAAATTTAAAAAAAAATTCTCATTCCAAGCATTTCAGATAAAGGATATTAGCCTGCAATTGACAAACCATTTTACTATATATAACTGTAATTCAGTCAAGAAAATTAGCCTGTATGGACATAAAGAAGAAATAAAATGCGATGGTGTAAATAATTTGATATTCAAATTTGTTTTTTTTTTTAAGTAAATCAGTTACATGGTGACTACTATCACAAAGCAAGTTCCAACCACTTTTTTTTTCTTCCAGTCATGGGGCTTGAACTCTGGGCCTGGGCACTGTCCTTCAGCTCTTCGGCTCAAGGCTAGTGCTCTACCACTTGAGCCACAGTATCAATTTTGGTTTTCTGGTGGTTTACTGGAGATAAGAGTCTCATGGACTTTCCTGCCCAGGCTGACTCTGAACCTCCATCCTCAGATCTCAGCCTCCTGAGTAGCTAGGATTACAGGCTTGACCTTCCGGCACCAGCTCTGACTACTTTTGAACTAACTGTAGAAATCCTTTCCTATGAGTACTATAATATTTAATTAATTTCTACTAAATCCTATTTTTAAAAAAAGTCCACAGTGCTGATTTTCATGTATGATTCAGAGAGCTTTTCTATATGTAAAGGAGTTTTGGGGCTGGGAATATGGCTTAGTGCTTGCCTAGCATGCATGAAGCCCTGGGTTAGACTCCTCAGTACCACATAAACAGAAAAAGCCAGAAGCAGTGTTGTGGCTCAAGTGGTGGAGTGCTAGTCTTGAGCAAAAGAAGCTCAGGGACAGTGCCCAGACACTGAGTTCAAGCCCCAGGACTGGTACAAAAAAAGAGGCTTAACTTCAAGAGGTACAGAATGAGATGAAGTTGAGACTTAAGACTGTCTGCCAGTATTTTTAAACATTAGCTAAGGAAAAGATTGTTCAAACATTTTAATTAAAATATGACACATATGTAAAAACTACCACAATGCACAGCTACTTACTTATCACAGTGAATGTACTTAGGTTCTAACCAACAATGAGGTACAAAAAAGAAAAGATACCAATCCCTCCCACATTATTCCCAATTCCTGCTTCCCAAAGGAACCATGATCCCGGATCCTAACACCACAGGTAAGTTTTGCTCATATGAAATCACACAGTACGGACACACTGTGTTATTTTCAGACAGGATCCACTATAGCCCAGGTTAGGCCAGAAACTCACTCTGTGGTCTAGGCTGCCCTCAAACTCATGATACTCCTACCTCAGCTTCCTGAGTGCTGGGATTTCAGATGTGTGACATCATCAAATTGTCAGCCAGAGCTGTACTCATCTATTTTCCTTATGATGGAGTGTTCTTTTTTATTTCCTATGCCCACCTCTGCTCACTGTTAATCAACAGTAGGTGCTGTTTAAAATTTGGCGCTACTATGAATGGTAGCACTAATGTCACTTGTTTATATCCTTTAGTACACAGGTGTACTAAATACACAGGTGTATGCTTTTCTGTCAGGTGAAGTTTAAGGGATGTGGCATTAGATAGCATAGTCTTCTAAAGCAGTTGTAACAGTTCCATGTCTTTGCTAATTCTTGGCATTTGAAAACTGGGCCTTAAGAAGTGTAGGCATGGCTCAAGTGGTAGAGAACCATCCTGGAACAAAAAAGCCAAGTAAGACTGAGGACTTGAGTTTAAGCCCCAATACATGCACAAAAACAAAAAACAAAAACCACCATAAATTGAGCCTTAGTTTGCATTCAGATTACTTTTTTATGCCAGGTGCCAATAGCTCAAGTCTGTAATCTTACTACTCAAAAGGCTGAGATCTGAGAATCATGGTTTGAAGCCAGTCAGGTCGGGAAAGTCTGTGAAACTCCCATCTCTGATTAAGCACAAAAAACCAGAAGTGGAGCTGTAGTACAAATCATATAGCACTATCTTTGAGCACAAAAGCTCAACGACAGTGCTCAGGCCCAGAGTTCAAACCCGAGGACTGGCACACACACAAAAAGATAGTACAGATATATAATTCCTTAGTGACCCTTTTTCTGACTTCCAAGAAAAAGAAATATAGCTCAGCTCATGGCAATTGTAAAAGTAATAAAACAAAGTGCAAATCAAATATAAAAGTGCTGTGTCTTTTCATATACTTTCTCTGGAATTTTCCCACTGACTTTGTTTCCTAATAACGTACATTAAATGCTTTAATCCAATCATTTAAAGAAATAAGGGTTCTGTATTCCAAATACTGTGTTACTTTCCTTGATGACTATCTCTAAGAACAGTGCTGCCAACGGATGAGCTAAGACTGTTTTTCTTTTGTATTATGAACAAAGTGCAACAGAAAATATTATATCTGATTCTAGTCTTCTGCCATGTCTGATTCCTTCAAGGAAATAAATTTATTAGAGTCATCTAGACCTACCCTCAAATCCAATAGGTATATTTATATCCATTAATGTGTAATATATATAAAACCATTTGTGAAATGTAATATATTGTACATTATACAATTTTTTAAAAATGATCACACTGTATACATAGGAATGATCAAACTGTATGTCCTTCATTCAACATTACTTTTGAGATTTATCTCTTTGCTACATACAGTTCTAATTCATTCATTTTAATTGCTAAAAAGTAATAGTACATTGTATGAATATACCTTTATTCATTTATCATTTTTTGCTGATGTTCGCTCAGGATTTTCCCCAATTTATCTACTATTCCAATGTCATGATAATCTTATTCACTTTCTGCTTTGTGGCAATTTTCCATGAGCACCATTTGTTCTCATAATTACAATAACAAAATTTTTACCCCATTCACTTTCTTGAGCAAAGAGCCAAGGGGAAAAGCAAGCCAGTCAGGCTGACAGCCTTGTGTGCACAAAGGCCCTCCTCATGCACTATGAGGAACCTGAGAGGCATACTTCTACTGGTACCTGGATAATCTAATCTAGAGGAAAGTCACATAAAATAGTTGCTTTCATTAAACATCAAAAATTCAGTTGTGAGATTTCTTCTTTACACTATTGTTTTCTTAACCAGTGAAAATTAATAAACTTATTTTCATTTAGTACAGGAAATGATAGTAATCATACTATTTAGGAAGCAGTGGCATATATTAAGCTTTCTTATATGACTAGAAAAATAATAATATAACCAACAAGAAAAAAGTAGAATGCAAAGGAAGGAAAATATCTGAACTACAAATTATTTTGAGAAGAAAAGGTATTCCTTGCCTCAATAATGCCATACTCACCGAGCTACAACTAAAAACTGGTCAATCTGCCGATCTGTGAGTGGACTATTGGGATCCCACACCTTAACTTCCAGTTTTGACTGTTCCCTTTCATCTGAGTCTCCTGCCCAAGAACAAAGAAAATGGAATGTTGTTACTAACAAAACCCACTGTACCATATGGTTGATGACTACAGTCACTCATTATACTTTAGGAATATTCACATGTAAAGTGAATGCTCAGTTTTAGTACATTATTTCAGATGGCAAATATACATGCAACACCTTGTAAAGTGAGTAATACACCAGGCCAACCACACAGTATCAGCATTAAGATCCACTTCCTGAATACCTATATGTGTGAGGCAGTAAGCCCCATACTAAGGAATACAGCCATGAAATGAGAACCTCTCTAACATAAGCTGCTTCAACTATGATAAACCATATGTATAAATATCTATAATACAAACAAAGCAAAGATTTATGAGCTATAACTATGGCTGTAAGAATTTGAAAACAAAACTTTTCAGGCTACCTAGGAAACAATGTCATGAAGGAGTTAATATTTCTGCTAAGAACTGAAAGGCACAATATACACTAATAGAAGAGAGAATTCAAAAATAAGAACATGAAAAGGTCATGGGGTATTGAAATGTGGTAGAGAGAAAAAAACACTCATTTTGTCTAGATACTAGAGGCAATGAGAATACATGACTAAGGGAAGGGAGCTGGGAGAAGGGAGAGAAAGGAACTACAGGAAGGGAGAAAGGGAGAGAGGGAGGGAGGGAGGCAATAAGGAGATAAAGGCCAAGGCAAAGACTCACTAAAATGCAGGATACTTTATTTAGAATATCTCACAAGGAATTATAACTACTTTCTAGAACTGAATACAGGACAAAGGATAGTAATGGAAAACAGGTTTGAGAATCAATCAAAATTTTGTTTTGTACCCATAGATTCTACTAGGCTAGGAATTCTTTGATGACAAAGACTGATTTTGAGCCCTGTATCTGTAAATATCAGGCAGTGTGCCTTACACTTACTGTTATCACACTCTGAAACCAAAAATTCCTTGATGACTGATAAATTCCAGCAATGAGACTCAGAGCATAGGAACAAATAGATATCAGTGGATGGGAAAAAGAATCAGGTGTTGCTTTGCCAGCAGCCTCCTAAGTCAGCCAACTATAGTCAGTTTGTGGACTAGTTCAGAGGCAGATAACAAGAGGACTAACTGCCACTCCCAACACAAAATAGCACAAGCAGAGTATAGCTAATGGTTTGCTAATCAAAAGAATTTGCAAGAATTTTATTTTTTATAGCTTTTGTTTACAATTCTCAGCATGCTAAAAGCCCAGGCACTTGACATTAGCTACATTTTTTTTTGGTCGGTTGTGGGGCTTGAACTCTGGGCCTGTGAACTGTTCCTCAGCTCTTCTGCTCAAGGTGAGCACTCTACCACTTAAGCCACAGCGTCACTTCAGGTTTTCTGGTAGTTAGTTGGAGATAGAGTCTAATGGACTTTTTCTGCCCTGGCTGGCTTTGAACAGTGATCCTCAGATCTCAGCCTCCTGAGTAGCTAGGATTAAAGGCATGAGCCACCAGCACCTGTCTCATTAACTACATTTTTTTTGTTTGTTGTTGTTGGTTGTAGGGCTTGAACTCTGGGTTTGGGCGCTGTCCCTCTACTCTTCAGCTCAAGGCTAGTGCTCTACCACTTGAGCCACAGCGCCGCTTCCGGTTTTCTAGTGGTTTATTGGAGATAAAAGTCTCACGGACTTTCCTGCCTGGGATGGCTTTGAACCTCGATCCTGAGATCTCAGCCTCCTGAGTAGCTAGGATTGCAGGCATAAGCCACCAGCGCCCAGCATTAACTACATTTTTAAGACCAGGTTTTTGTTATTGGTGGTGGTGGTGGTGGTGGTGGTATGTGTGTGTGTGTGTGAGTGTGCCAACAGTGGGGCTTGAACTCAGGGGCTCAAGCTCTCCCTTGTTGTTGTGTTTGGTTTTTTTCATTTTTTGATTTCTGGGTTTCTTTTGTTCAAGGCCAGTTTTCTACCACATGAGCTATACCTTCAGATTCTAAGAATATTTTTTAGTGCTGTAAACTGTACAAAACTTGAAGATAAGAAAATATGAATTACACTTTTCCAAATCTTAAAAAAAAACCTGGTTTAATTTTATGTAAGATGGTAATGGTTTTTCCCATTATATCAAAACAGTGATAGCAAAAACAAATGTACTGAGAGCACTTGCCTGCCAAGTACAAGGCCCTGAGTTTGGCCCTCAGCACTGCAAAAATAAATAAAATAAATAAATGTACCTGTTTAAATAATACTGATGAGGTGGTACTTTTCAGTATTAAACTGTCTGTTGCAGTCTGCAAAACGTAAAAGTAAGACTGATATTTGCTATTCAAATTTGAGTTAGCTAATTTGAAATTTTTCAATTTAATTCATGGATTCTACAAGCAGACAGTACAAAAAGAATTCATTCCAAACAATAACAAAATACTCTTGGATACTCTTATATCAAAAACAGGACAATACCCCCCCCAAATAAAAACAACCACAAAAGGATACAGAAATGTTCTATATCAAATAGTCACTATAGATTAAATTGCAATTAAAATTTTGGATTCAACAAATAATTATATTCATATCACAGTTTTATCACCATACCACAGGGGGGAAACTTTTTAAGATCTTGAATAAGCTTACTTAGTATCTGCATAAATTTTCAGCTAACTTCTAGAGATCTTGGGTATGGTACATATCCCACAGTCTGGTCACATTCTTCCAGTCACTGTAATACTCTTACCTCACTCCTCTACTTTTGACAAAATGGGCAATTATAATCTGCTTGGGTTCCATATAATCAAATAGCCAAACCCATGAAGGTCTCCCTAACCCCTGAATTCCCACAAATTAATTTATCAACAAATTATACAATTGTGTATATCTTCTATTTTTGTTTTTGAAAAATTAAGAAATGAAGATCCAGAAATAATTTTAAATGTTAAAATTTTCCACTCATATATTAAGATTCCTGTAAAATACTGTTAAAGTACTTCTTCGATATATCCCTTACAGGCACCTAATGGTACTAGCATAATCTGAAGAACTAAGGCTATATCACATTGTCCTTTTCCCAGACAACTGGTAATATTCTTTGTCCCAAATAAAATTCACTTCCTTTGTACCAAGTATCACAGTGCTGTGTGTGTGTATATGTGTATGCTGGACCTGGAGCTTGGACTCAAGAACTGGGCACTGTCCCTTTATTGCTCTCTATCACTTGAGCCACATCTCTATTTCCGGCTTTTTGGTGACTAATTGGAGCTAAGATTCTCAAGGTCCTTCCTGCCTGTGCTCACTTCAAACAACAATCCTCAGATCTCAGCCTCCAGAGAAGCTAGGATTACACAGGTGTGAGCCACCAGCATCTAGCAATACTCTCTCTCTCTCTCTCTCTCTCTCTCCCCACCCCGCCTCCAATCCTGGGGCTTGAACTCAGGGCCTGGGCACTATGTTTGAGCTTCTTTTGCTCAAGATTAGCCCTCTACCATATTTGTGCCACAGTGCCACTTCTAGCTTTTTTTGAGCAGTTTCTTGGAGATAAAGAGTTTCACAGACTTTCTTGCCCAGGTTTGTTCAGAACCATGACCTTCCTGAGTAGCTAGGATTACAGGCATGACCCATGGGCATCTGGCCTAGCAATACTTTTAATGCTACATTTAATTCACATATACAAGGATGGCCTTGGTCACTAATTTTGCTAAATAGTGTTTTAAAAGTTCTGGCCAGGGGCTGGGAAGGTAGCTCAGTGGTAGAGCGCTTGCCTTGCATGCATGAGGCCCTGGGTTCCATTCCTCAGCACCACATAAGCAAAAAGAAAAAAGCCGGAAGTGGTGCTGTGGCTCAAGTGGTAGAGTGCTAGCCTTGAGCTGAAGAACTGAGGAACAGTGCCCAGGCCCAGAGTTCAGGCCCCATGACCGGACCCAAAAAATAAAATAAAATAAAAGTTCTGACCAATGTGATAAAATACGAGTCAATAAAATTAAGATACCCTCATTTGTCAGCCTATTATCTTTTTCCTAGTGCTTAAAATACCTTCTCCCTCTGTCATTCAGTTTATATCCTATGAGATCAGAATTTCATCTGTCCTACCCTTTACTCTGCCTTTCTTTTAACCAGAGTGTAATCAATCTTTACCATTTCATTTTATATTATTTTTTAGGATTCCCAGACTTTATACACATCTTCACAGTAGAAAATTTCATGTTTTGATACATACTATAATACTCCAAACAAGAATCGTGTTTGCCACAGAAGAGATAAAGAATGTGTGCAAGAAGTGAACAAGGGAAGCTTGTGAGTTAGGTTGGATATGTAGCATAGTTGTAGAGCGTTTACCTAGCTTGACTAAGACCCTCAGTTCAATCCCTATCATTGCAATATATAAGTTTCACATATAAATCACATATTAATATATCATATATTATATATATAGTATGTGTGTATGAATGTATGAATTGAAATAAAGAAGAGAATGAGGTAGTTGCATTTGAAAAAAAAAAATCAAGCCAAAGCAATAATAGGTTACTAGAATGGTATCATAAAAATAAGTATTAGGTCAGGTGCTAGTGGCTCACACTTCTAATCCTCGCTACTCAGGAGGCTGAAATCTGAGAACTGAAATTCAAAACCAGCCTGGTCAAGAAAGTACATGAGACTCTTATCTCCAATTAACCCCCAGAAACCCAGAAATGGCACTGTGGCTCAAGTGGTAGAGCACTCACCTTGAGCTGAAAAGCTCAGTGCCAAGGCCCCAGAGTTCAAGCCCCATGACTGAATTAAAAAAAAAGTATTAGGGGCTGGGGCTGGGAAATGTGGCTTAGTGGTAGAGTGCTTGCCTAGCATGCATGAAGCCCTGGGTTTGATTCCTCAGTACCACATAAACAGAAAAAAGCTGAAAGTGGTGCTGCAACTCAAGTGGTAGAGCACAACACTAGCCATGAGCACAGGGAGGCTGAGGAACAGTGTCTAGGTCCTGAGTTCAAGCTCCAGGACAAGCAAAAAAAAAAAGGCATTAAGAAAACTAATTAGAAAATCATAAGTTAACAATAAAAATATAAAACACCAAGAAAATTGAAGATATGTTTATATAAAGAAATAATTAAACTTTCAAAGAAAAGATTATTTGAGTGAGTAAAGATTTGTTTTAGTAATATTCTTTTTTTGGGAGACCAGTTCTGGGGCTTGTATTCAGGGCCTGGGCTCCGTCCCTAAACTTTGTTATTCAAGATAGTGCTCTAACACTTGAACCACAGCTCTATTTCCAGCTTTTTGGTTATCAATTAGAAATAAAGAGTCTCACAGACTTCCTGCTCCAACTTCATTCTTCAGATCTCAGCCTCTTGAATAACTAGGATTACAGGCCTGAGCCACTGGTGCCTGGCTTAATGATATTCTTTTATACAAGTATCTCAATAGATTAAATTGCTAAGAATTGGGTTAAGTGAATTGATAAATAGATTAAATAATATGAACAATCTTTTATAAATAAAATATCATTAAATAATAAAGGAAATGATTAAGTAAATAGAATGGGTCTATAAGACATGCCTCAAAGTATAGCAGAATAGTAGAGTGACTGTCTAGCATTTATGAATGATTCCCAACAGCATCATCATTACTATTGGTACACACATCTTGATATACCTACGCCCTCTCCCCAAAATGTTTAAGGTATGGTTCTTTAAACCTTGCATATAGTTGGTTGCATAATGAAAAGTGAAGAGAAATATTTTGATATTCTAAATGCTTGATATTGCAATAGTAATCAAAATGCTTTCTTCATTATTTTATGCATTTTCCTCTAAAATCTCTAAATGGTATCTTTCTTTGTGAAAGGTGAACATATGCAATTAAAGCTAACAAGTTATAAACTTAAAAATAAACAGAAAGAGAGATTGAGAATGTGGCTTAGTGGTAGAATGCTTGTCTATTATGCATGAAGCCCTGGGTTCGACTCCTCAGTACCACATAAACAGAAAAAGCCAGAAGTGGACTCTGGCTCAAGTGATAGAGTGCTAAACAAAAGCAGCTCAGGGACAGTGCCCCAACCCTGATGAGTTCAAGCCCCAAAACAAGCACACACACACACACACACACACACACTCACACGCACACACACATGCACACACACACAAAAACCCCAGCAAGATTCTTACTCCTACAATATGCAAAAGTAACCTTAAATAGAGAGGAAGTTATATCTACTTAGGATATTTCACCATCATCAAAATAACTGTTGTTTTGTTACTTTTGGATATGTTTGTGTGTGTGTGTGTGTGTGTGTGTGTGTGTGTGTGTTTACTGCTATATGCTTATCAACAATTTGATTAGCAACTGGGGAAAAAATGACCTCTCCTTCCTATTTTCATAAATAATCATTACCACATACTACCAATCCTCTACCATTGAACAGTGGAGCATAAATCAACAGATTAATGTCAGCAGAACCAAAACTTCAGAAAGAGACACAGAGACTGCTCAATATTATAAAACTATTAGTATCTCCCAACCATCTCTCTTCCTAACTTCAACAGTAAGGAAAGGGAGAAAAATCAGAAATAAGACCCACCCCAGGAATATATGAAGAACAGAGGGAAACTTTGCCCTATTATAAACCATGTAAGAAATACAAAAAATAAACCTGGGTCTCTCACAGAATGAAATACTGCATAGAATTCAGTTTCATAGCTCTTTATGTAACAGCCCAGAAGAATGTGTAAAATTAGAAACATTGAAGCCAGGTATGGTGGCACTTGCCTACAATCACAATATTTGGGGGCTGAGACAGGAGGATCACAACTTCAACTCCAGCTGAGGCTACTGAACAAACTCTGGTGGCTGTGTGGGTGGAAGGAAAGAAGGAAGGAAACTCCTGCTTGTTTCCACTATAATTGCATACTCTACCACATTTTGTGCTGTCTGCAGTACAACAGATTTTAAGAGTTAAAAATGGGAAAAGAGAATACACTCAGAAAAGGGAGATGAATTCATCATAAACACTTCATACTGTGGAATTTACCTGGGAGCTTTGTATGATGTAATCTCCTGAACCAAGGAGCTTCAAGAGGCTCACTGGAGGTTTGCCACCCCACTTTGTCCTTAACTTTTCCTAAATTATTTAAAGTTAGCCAGGCACCAGTGGCTCATGCCTATAACCCTAGCTACTCAGGAGGCTGAGATCTGAGTATCACAGTTCAAAGCCAGCCCCGGCAGGAAGTCCATGAGACTCTTATCTCTAACTACCAGAAAACCGGAAGTAACCACCAAAAAACTGGAAGTGGCACTTCAGCCTTGAGCTGAAGAGTTGAGGGACAGCACCCAGGCTCAGAGTTCAAGACTCATGACTGACAGAAAAAAAAAATTAATGTTGTGGCATGTAACACACACACACACACACACACACACACTCTTTTTGATTTTGCTTTGACCAGTTCTGGGGCTTGAACTCAAGGCCTGGGTGCTGTCCCTGAGCTTCTTCTACTCAAGGCTAGTGCTCTACTCCTTGAGCCACAGTGCCACTTCCAGCCTTTTCTGTTTATGGGGTTCTGAGGAATCAAATCCAGGGCTTCATGCATGCTAGGCAAGCACTCTACTGCTAAGCCACATTCCCAGCCCTGGGGTTCAATACTTAATAAAGGCAAACTATTGTCAGAATAAAGCACCAACCCAAAGGTCTATCAGGAGAAACCCAATCAATTAACATTTGCTAGTAATTTACAATGTTTATTTTATTAAAGAAAATTAAGCCAGATGCCAGAGGCACACACCTATAATCCTAGCTACTCAGGAGGCTGCGGTCTGAGGATCAGTTTGAAGCCAGCCCAAGCAGAAAAATCCCCATGAGAGTCTTATCTCCAATTAAAACTCAAAAGCTGGAAGCTATGCTGTGGCTCAAGTGGTAGAGCTCTAGCCTTGAACACAAAGAGGTTCAGGACAGTGCCCAGGCCCAGAGTTCAAGCCCCACAACCATCAAAAAACAAAGGAAGGAAGAAAAGGAAGGAAGGAAGGAAGGAAGGAGGGAAGGAGGGAGGGAGGGAGGGAAGGAAGGAAGGAAGGAAAGAAGGAAGGAAGGAAGGAAGGAAGGAAGGAAGGGAAAAAAAGAAGGAAGGAGGGAAGGAAGAAGGTAAAGAAGGAAGGAGGGAAGGAAGGGAGGAGGGAAGGAAGGGAGGGAGGGAGGGAGGAAGGAAGGAAGGAAGGAAGGGAAAAAAGAAGGAAGGAGGGAAGGAAGAAGGTAAAGAAGGAAGGAGGGAAGGAAGGGAGGAAGGGAGGGAGGAAGGAAGGAAGGAAGGGAGGAAGGAGGGAAGGAAGGGAGAAAAGAAGGAAGGAGGGTAGGAGGAAAGGAGGGAAGAAAGGAAGGAAGGAAGGAGGGAGGGAGGGAGGGAAGGAGCAAGGAAGCAAGGAAAAATTCAGTCATATTCTCTGAACACAAAGGATTCCTTTGTCAGGCAGCTGGTATAACTCAGTTCTTAAGCATCAGTGATTTTACCTACAAAATAAGCCTCAAGAATCACAAGACCTCTTTGAAGATTTTAGAATGAATTATTGTATTTTGTGTATTATTTTGTTTCCTAGAATTGTTTTTTATAACCCCAAGACAGGTATTTGTGCTTTCAAAATTATGCCCCTAACTTCTACACTTTTCAGCGGCAAACCATATTTAAATAGTTTTTCAAAAAAAAAAAAAAAAACCTTGTATAACTATGTTATCTCACTTTTCTTTTTTCTCACTGTTACTTGAAATATGCCAACATCATTATTCACATCATCATTTGGTAAGTAAAAATCTGTAAATTTACCATATGGTACATAGACTAGGCTTATGCTCAGCACTCAGGAGTGGGATACATGGTCAGTATAATGTAATTCACAATTACAAAAGTTGAATGATTAGAGACAACACTGAACTCTGAATAGCATAAGAGACCACATTACTCTTCCCAAGAATAATGAAAGGCATTTTAGGGAATGCAGAGATGAAGTTGGATGTCTGTCTGTGCACACATCATACAGATGGATTATGATGATCTAACTTGTTAGTCAAAAACTCATTTTTTGTCAGGCGCCAATGGCTCACACCAGTAATCCTAGCTACTCAGGAGGCTGAGATCTGAGAATCACAGTTCAAAGTCAGGCCAGGCAGGAAAAGCCTTTTTTTTTGCGGGGGGGAGCGGTTGTGAGCCTGAACTCTGGGCCTGGTTGTTTTCCTCAGCTTTTCAGCTCAAGGCTAACGCTCTATCTACCACTTGAACCACAGCGCCACTTCCGGCTTTTTTTTTTCTGCTTATGTGGCGCTGAAGAATTGAACCCAGGACTGTCACGGTCTCTCCTGCCCGGGCTGGCTTTGAACCGTGATCCTCAGATCTCAGCCTCCTGAGTAGCTAGGATTACAAGCGTGAGCCACCAGCGCCCGGCTATATGCCTTTCTTATACTCCCCTCTTACTATGAAACTTTCCTGTCACTAAAGCCAAACTTCTACTCCTTTACTAATATCCCACCTCTAGTTGTCATCTTGCTGTGGGATTGTATCTTCTTCATTAGAGTTCTCTTTTAAAATTTTGTTTCATCAAAAATCTGGCATGTGAGGTTTTAATTGTTCTGTCACAGTTTTCTCTTCTTCAGTCAATGGTGACAATTCCATGTCTTTATGCCTTTGTAGTCCTTGTATCATGGTTATGGTCTTATTCAAAATAGTACAAATGCAGCTCTTAGTCTCTTTCTGCTCAACGACTGGCTTAAAACATGCATACAAGGTTTGATATCAAGACTTTAAGGCTGTCAATTCCTTAAAAGTATAACTAAGAGTTTTCATGAGTTCCAGCTTATCGACTTCCACCTCCATGTTGAATAGATCCTAATGAAGTAATTTAATGCTCACTTAGGTACACTGTAAATCCTACCATCAAACATTAAGGACTACAAACATCCAACATTATTTCTAGAAAACAAATGAATCTACACAGATGAGATGGTCAGGAAGCATAGCCAAGCATCATTTCCTCATGTCTATAATCTTAGCTTGGATTGGGCAGCTGAGAATGGCAGGATCATAATCTAAGGCCAGCTAGGTTAGAAAAGTGTGCCAAGACTTCTTCCCAACCCATTGTTGGGTACAGTGATGGCACACTTATCATCTTAAGCTACTAAAGAGACTAAGATTGAGAGATAAAAGGCTGGTATTTCCAGGCCAGCCTAGGCAGAAAAATTCTTAAGACTGAATCTTAACATAAGGAAGTTGGATACAGTGATGCATGCCTGTCATCCATGTAAATATAACAACTATATATACAGTCACTGAACAGAGAGAGGTAAGTCACTACTCTACTTAAAGATGCTAAGGATACACTGTTGAGAAGACTTAAAAACAAAACAAAACAAAAAAAAAAACCAGCTGCAGAATAACATGTGCACTTACCACACTGCACATGGGCTTTTTCTGTGTGAACAAAAAAACACCCTGAACTCCACTATGGTAGCACATGTCTACCATCCCAGCACTCAGGAGCTGAGAAAGGAAAATAGCTAGTAATTACCACCTAGCCTGTGCCTCACAGTCAGTCTCTGACTAAAAATATATTTTTTTAAAAATTAGGGAAAGGGGAAAAGAGACAGGGTAGCTCAGGTCTGCCTAAAACTTGCAATCCTCCTTCTTCAATGCTAAGATTACAGACATAATCCACTTAGCTAATGTTTTGGGTTTGTTTGCCCATCCTGGGGCTTGAACTCAGGACCTAGGAACTGTCCCTGAGCCTCTTTGTGCTCAAGGCCAGTGCTCTACCTCTTGAGCCACAGCACTACTTCCTGCTTTTTAAAGTAGTTTATTGGAGGGAGCTAAAAGTCTTATGGGGACTTTTTTGCCTGGGCTGGCTTTAAACCACAATCCTCAAGTCTTAGCCTCCTGAGTAGCTAGGATTACAGGCGTTAGCCACCCCAGCACCCAGCTATTTTGTTTTTTTAATGTAAAAACACTTTACTTTTAAAATCAGGAAATAGATTTTAATGTATGGTCATGAAAATGGAAAGACATCTGAAATCTCACTAGGAAGATCTATTTTTAAAATGCAAAGCCAAATCCCCACTAAAATATAACTATTCATTAAGATTCCACGACCACTGGGGCTAGATGACTTAAAAAACATTAAAGAGGGCTGGGAAGGTGGCTCAGTGGTAGAGCACTTGCCTTGCATGCATGAGGCCCTGGGTTCGATTCCTCAGCACCACATAAGCAGAAAAAAAAAGCCGGAAGTGGTGCTATGGCTCAAGTGGTAGCGCACTAGCCTTGAGCTGAAGAGCTGAGGGACAGCGCCCAGGCCCAGAGTTCAGGCCCCAGGACCAGACCGCCCCCCCCCAAAAAAAGCATTCAAGAATCTCAACAAATGAACATATTACATTAAAGCACAAGTTCAACAATACTGACAATCTTAAAATTATACTAAAAATATAGCCATAAAATTCATACATGTGAAATCAACGGTGAATAATTGTTCATGTAAATTACCTTCTACTTCTACTTGCTGTGTTTCTAAAACTGAAAGGGCTCTTTACTTTAAAACTCTATCCTAAAATTGCTGCTTCTCCATGAGGATAATACTCAATAGCAGTTTTCGCAGGAATGGAACTCATACCTTCTAAGAGCATTTCTGGGATATCTGCTTGATATCTCGGACCCACTCTGATTTCACCTTTGTCAGCTAACAATGTTTTCACTGAAGGGTCATAGACCAATGAGTAGAAAAAGGTATCCTGAAAAAAAAATGACAGAAAAAATCCAGATAAACTTAATTCCTTCTATTTTTCACAAAGCAATAAAATCAATGTCATAATAATGAAACAGAGAGTACTTCAGAGAGTATAAGAAATTACATTTTGGTGAGTAAATTCATAATCTTAAAAAGAACATGGTATTATTGTCATCAAGTACAACAGTGCAAAATTTAATAAAATAAAGAGGGCTGGGAATGTGGCTTAGTGGAAGAGTGCTTGCCTAGCATGCATGAAGCCCTAGCTTTCATTCCTCAGTACCACATAAACAGAAAAAGCCAGAAGTAGTGCTGTGGCTCAAGTGGTAGAGTGCTAGCCTTGAGCAAAAGAAGCTCATGGACACTGCTCAGGCCCTGAGTTCAAGCCCAGGACTGGCAAAAAAAAAAAAATGGGAAGAGAGAGAGAGAGAAAGAAAGAAAGAGAGAGAGAGAGAGAGAGAAATAGCTTTAAGTAGATTATAAAGTTTTATTATTTATTTTAGCCTAAAAGAAAACTACTAATTGTCCTAAAATAGAGTTTTGGAAAGCTAGCAAAATTAAATAGTAACTTAAAGATAAGCCAACTAAAACCAAGTATCTCCTAATGACAAAAGTCCATACCAAATAGCAGAATGTCTACATGGATACCAAACTTACTTTTGAACCATCCATCCACAATTTATTCGAAATATTAAAAGGTACACACACCTCGCATTGACTTAACTGTATGAGAGTTGAACTTACATGGATCCATTACTAGTACTGCAGAAAACTAGTTAGCTGTTTATTAATTATAATTCTGCAGTACTTTTGATCTTGATGTATACATATATAATATATAATATGTAATATATATATATATATAAAGAGAAAGAGATAGTATGTAAATATAACTAAGCATTCCACTAATGTCTCCAGGTACCAGTGAGTGGCTCACTGATATCTATAATCCTAGCTACATAGGAGATTGAGATCTAAGAATCCCAGCTCAAAGCCAGCCCAAACAGGAAAGTCCTTGAGACTTTTATCTCCAATTAACCACCAAAAAATTTGGAAGTGGAGCTGTGGCTCAAATAGTGAGCATTAGCCTTGAGCAAAAAAGCTCGGGAACAGTGCCTAGGCACTGAGTTCAAGCCCCAGGACTGTCACAAAACAATAATAACAACAACAAAAATGCCCTATAGTTCCTGAACCTATAGTTCCTGAACACTAGTCCTTTGCTGAATTCTGCAGAGCCACTGGAATATGAACCAACAAAACTCTATCTTCTGCTTCCCATTTGGATCCAAAGATCATTTAATGCACCTCTGTTTTTTATCCTGAAAGGGCCTGTTCTATATTCACTTATGTTACCAAAACCAGCCAAGGAAGTTGCAAATAAGAGCTGTCATTCAGACTGATTACTAGGGCTCTTACATACTACGATACCGAAAAGTGGGAGAAAAAAAAGGTTACTACATCAATTGAAATATTCTGTGTTTTATTTTAAGCACTGATCACTATTAGGAGAAAAGACAAGAAAAGTACTTTAGGAATATGAAAGCATTCTACTTGACAGAATTTGAGGGTGTGATTGCCATGTTTTTTTTTCTTTTTTTCTGTATAGACATGATAAATTGTCTCATGCCTGCATTCTCAGGTTACTTTATCTCTAAGACATACTAACATAGTACTACAATTAAAAGGAGGCTTTTCCCATAATCTACAGAAAAATGAAGAGATATTACTTACATAGGGTTATACAGTTGCTTAGAATCCTTAGATCCATATGTACTAATATAGGAAAATATTTGGAATCTTTAGTTCCCAACAGAAGTGGCAAAAAAAAGTTTTAAAAACAGATCAATTTCATGAGCAGAATTAAAAGTAAAAGATGATGATGTAAATAAAGTTGTTTTCTGTTACCAATTTCATATATGTCAATCTTTGGATTTTAACATTATTAAAAGATAGGACACAATGTGGGAGAAATAACTGTATCGCAAAGCTCATAGAACTCATAAATGTTATAGACCATGATAGACAATTTGCTCCAGGAAAGTTAGAATATGTTTGTGACTTTAACTGTGCATCACTATCCCACAATACTGCAAAATTTGGGACATTATGTAACCACTTAATCACAATAAAAATTTTGGAAAAAAAAGATAGGGCAGATGTCAAGGATGTTCTTCTATAAATAGAGTAGCAAATCTAAATCACACCATAAAAATGTTTCTGAAACTGAAGAAAGTATATGATCCAAATAGTTTTATTCTTTTCTAATTTTCTCCTACTATACATAGGGAAAATTCTCAAGAGTAAGTACAAATGAGATTCTTTCAATTTACTGGCAGTTGTCTGAGCTTAGCTCTGACATTGAGGTTTGTAAGGATGAAGTAGGTAAGTTAAAAGGAAAATACTATTAATTTTTAAAACTGCTTCTCTTAGCCAAAGACCAATAAAACAAAATTAAATACACTGGCAGTTTCTGTAAACTGCCAGGCATAGTAGCCCATGACTATAATCTTTGAGAGGCAAAGATAAGGATTGTCAATCCAGACAAATAAGTTTGTGAAAAATCATCTTGATCAATAAAAACTGGACATACCAGCCTATACCTATCATCCCAGCTACACAGGAAGCATAACAGGAGGATCTCAGTCCAGGCTGGTCCAAGTAATAATGCAAAATCTACATGGAAAAATAAAATGCAAAAAGGGGTGTGTGTGTGCGTGCATGCGTGTGTGCGTGTGTGTGTTAGAGTATATGTCTAGCAGCCATGTATGCTGAAGTTCAAACCCCAGTAATGCTGGGAAAAATAAAAACTTACGCTAATTTCCAAGTATTATCACTATCATTCTATTGTAAATAAAAATAAAAATCTTTCTTTTCTTTTTTTTTAAGGGTTGCAGGGCTTGAATTCAGGGTCTAAGCGCTGTTCCTGAGCTTTTTGTTCAAGGCTACCGCTCTACCACTTTGAACCACAATTCCATTTCCAAAAACCTTTCTTTTCTAAATTTAAATGTTACTGGTATCTGAACTCAGGGTCTTGTACTTACTTGCTAGGCAGGAGGTACTCTATACCACTTTAGCCATGACTCTAGCCCTTTATCAAGTTTTTTAATAAACAGTGGCTCTGTACATTTGAAAAGTTTTTGTTACGTTTCCTTCATTTGAGATAGGGAGGCAATGTTTTATCTTTTTTTTGGGGGGGGGGTCCAGTCGTAGGGCCTGAACTCTGGGCCTGGGCGCTGTCCCTCAGCTCTTCAGCTCAAGGCTAGTGCGCTACCACTTGAGCCACAGTGCCACTTCCGGCTTTTTTCTTTTTCTTACGTGGTGCTGAGGAATCAAATGCAGGGCCTTAGGCATGCAAGGCAAGTGCTCTACCACTGAGCCACCTTCCCAGCCCGGCAATATGTTTTAATAAAGAATACATTTAAAAAAAACAAATAGGTTGCACACAGGCACATTTATGTAATAAAGAATTTGAAGATGCTAAGCATAATGGTGCACAGAATTTCAAGGCCAACCTGGACTACAAAGCAAGACTTTTAAGTCTCTTCTACTCCCACCCCCCCAAAAAAAATGGGGTCTGATAGCAGTTGCTCAAGCCTATCCCTAGCTACTCAGAAGGCTGAAAAGCTGGAAGCCAGTTCCAGCACAGAAATCTCCAAGTCTAGATTCAACCAACAAAATGCCAGACTCAAGGCATGGTTCAAAGTGCTGGAGCAGTAGCTGTGACCTAGAGCAAGAGTGGGAAGACCTGAGTTCAAACTCTAGTACCAAAAAGAGAAAAAAAATGGAGGTAAAACCATAAAACAACAAAATTAAATACTAAAACATCACTGACAGTAAAACAGTTTCCTCTTGATTGATGTGTGTGAGTGTATATAATATATATAGATGTAGATATAGAGATATATTCCCCCTCTCCCCACTGGGAGGCTGGTCCCGGGGGCTTGAACTCAGGGCCTGTCATTGAGCTTCTTTTGCTCAAGGCTAGTGCTCTGCCACTTGAGCCACAGCTTCACTTCCAGCTTTTTTTGGTAGTTTAGTGGAAGTAAGAGTCTCACAAGACTTTTCTGCCCAGGTTGGCTTTGACTTTAATCCTCAGATCTCAGGCTCCTGAGTAGCTAGGATTACAGGCATGAGCTACCAGCGCCCAGCTTCTTGATGTAATTGTTTAAAGCTGTCTGAAATTATGCATATTCTGTTTGTAAGAATTTCCTCCCTCCAATGAGATATACTCTAAATATTTTTCCCCATTTGTGTGTGTGTGTGTGTTTATGTAAGATGTGCTCTTGTTATATACCCTACGATGGCCTGGAACTTGCTATGTAGTATGCTATGTAGTTTAACCTGAAACTCAAAAATCAACTGCCTGGGGGCTGGCTCAGTGGTAGAGTGCTTGCCTTGCATGCATGAGGCCCTGGGTTTGATTCCTCAGCACCACATAAGCAAAAAGAAAAAATCTGAAAGTGGCACTGTGTCTCAAGTGGTAGAGCGCTAGCCTTGAGCTGAAGAGCTGAGGGACAGCACCCAGGCCCAGATTTCAGGCCCCACGACTGGACCCCCCCCCAAAAAAAAAAATCAACTGCCTCTGCTTTAGGAGCACTGAGATTACAGGATCTCACCCAAATGCTAGCTATTCAATATGTTTTTGCTGAGATTTTGTGAAAGAAGTACTTTTAACTGACAAACTTCATTAGGATTATAGAAAATAAAAATCAACAACGGCAAAAAAAATTCCTCTGGTAAGAGCCTTACAGAAAAGCCATTTAATTTTAAAAATAAAAATAGGATACAGGTACCTAAATAATATGCCAAATAATTATGTTACCAAAACAAAAATATGTATCTAAGTAGCCAGGTGCTGGTGGCTCATACCTATAAGCCTAGCTACTCAGGAGGCTGAGATCTGAGGATCGCAGTTCAAAGCCAGCCCAGGCAGGAAAGTCAGTGAGACTCTTATCTCCAATAAACAACTCAGAAAACCAGAAGTAGTGCTGTGGCTCAAGTGGTAGAGTGCTGGCCTTGAGCTAAAGAGCTGAGGGACAGAGCCCAGGCCCAGAGTTCAAACCCCATGACCGACAAAAAAAAAAAATTTATCTAAGTAATGTGCAGTACTTTATAAAGCCTTACACTGCTGATTTAAAAACAGATAATTTTTGGTTACTCTTACCTCACCCAGGAGGATAGTTACCTAAATGCATCCTACTCATTATACTTCTACCGTAGCACTGCTATAATGGGGCAAAAGATGGAAATTCAAATGTAGGGGAAAAAATACAAAACAGGAATGACTATGATTACCTCTTTTTCAAGATATGACAGTACTGATTCTGTCTCATTCAGTAGAGCAACACTGCATTTTCCCCTGTTGAAAGAGAAAAAATATGAATAAATGTAAGTTATCACATCACTTACCATCACAGCAATCACTGCATGTGAGAACCTAAAAATAATACACATTTATTTCAGGATGTAATTACTACTATTTATTAAAACTGCTCTAAAGTCTACCTAAAATTTAAAAACAAGGAACTTCTATAGAAGAAGAGGTAATTTAAAGGCCTACAAATTCATGGACTTGAGATCTGGTAGCACTTACCTTTGGTCATATCTTTGAGTTTGATTTTAGATATCTATTTCTATTTACAAAATCTATTTCTAAAAACATTTGTTTAGAGAAAACTAAGGTAGAAATGCTTATTACCAGCACTTTTAGACTTAACTCTTGCCAACTTGAAAATTACACTAGAGTTCCAAATTGGGCGGGAGAATCTTGATTATTCAAATTATAAGTATTAGAGGGTGCTTACAAAATATAAAATATAAAATACCATTTCTCTAAACAGATCACAAAACAGCAAAAGGCAAACAGGCAAAAATAAATGCCTCATATATATATATATATATATATATACACACACACACACATATATATATACTTATATAAATATGCTTATATATATATATAAAGTAGTAAATGAGAAGAGCATGTTCTTTGATTACAAACTACAACTCAAAGAAAAAAAATAACTGAAAGCAAAATAAAATAGTAAAATTAAAAAGCTAACACACTGATCAAAAGTTACAACTTTTGGCCAGGTGCCAGTGGCTCACACCTTTAATCCTAGTTCCTTGGGATGATAAGATCTGAGCATCCAGGTTCAAAGCCAGCCTGGACAGAAAAGCCCATGAGACTCTTATTTCCAATAAACCATCAGAAAACCAGAAGTGGCACTGTGGCTCAAGTGGTAGAGCATTAGCTTTGAGCTGAAGAGCTGAGGAACATCACCTACACCTGGAGTTCAAGCCCCACAACCAACAACAAAAAAAACTACAACTTTTGGCTAGGTGCAGGTGCCTCACAAACTTGTAATCCTACTACAATCTGAGAATGGTAGTTCAAAGCCAGCACAGGGGTTGGGGATTTAGCTCAGTGTTAGAGTACTTGCCTAGAAAGTGCAAGGCCCTGAGTTCAGTCCTCAACTCTGAAAAAAAAGAAAAGAAGAAAAAAGAAAGGAAAGAAAAGCTAAACAGCTAGTCCATGGTACACTTATTTATCTCCAATTAACCACCATAAAAGCTAGAAATGAAGCTGTGGTTCAAATGATATAATGCCAGCCTTGAGCAAAAAAAAAAAAAAAAAAACAAAAAAACCCTAAGGTATAGTGCCCAGATGCTGAGCCCCAGTATTGGCACCCAAAAGAAGAAATTACTATTTTCTAAACAGTGTATAACTCTTTTTTTTCTTTTTCCTCTTCTTTTCAAGTGGTATTGGGGTTTGAATGTTGAGCCTCACATTTTTTAGTTAGATGCTCTACCATTTAAGCTATGCCCTAGCCCTGCAACTTTATATTCTCTACATTTAAGAAACTTGCTCTGATGAAAACATTATCCTTGGTACTCATTTTAGGCTAATGCTACTTACGAAGACTTCTCTGAAAGCATATAGTATTTCCACATTATCCTGTCAAATCTCTGATTTGCCTTGATGGAAGAGTTTTTATATATATTGTACTCAGGCATACTACTGAAGCAAAAAAAAATAACATTAGGAATCAGCACAGATAACTATACTGCAAGTCAGCAAGCATATCCACAGCTCTCACAGAAGTTTCCATGTGCTTATACCTAGCTCACTGAAGTAACACAAACAGGAGGAAGGGGGGAGGGGGAAGGAGACAGGAACAGAAGGAAGGGGAAAGGAAGGGAAAAGAGGGAGGAGAAAAAGTATGGGAAGAATATTCACATGCTCATAAATCATAAAGATTGGTTAAGGGGCTGGGAAGGTGGCTTGCCTTGCATGCCTGAGGCCCTGGGTTCGATTCCTCAGCACCACATAAGCAAAAAGAAAAAAGCCGGAAGTGGCACTATGACTCAAGTGGTAGAGCACTAGCCTTGAGCTGAACAGCTGAGGGACAGCGCCCAGGCCCAGAGTTCAGGCCCCACGACTGGACCCAAAAAATAAATAAATAAATAAAGGTTGGTTAAGCTAAATAAACATTATGCAAATGCTGGAAATACAAGGGAAAATAAGCAAAAGAAGTGAAATGTCTAAAATTTGAAAAATTAATAGCAATTGGAATAGGATGTAAGCTGGCAGAGTGATTACACATGGGAAGACTGTTGTCCAAAGCCAGCCCTGAGCAAAAATCATGAGACCCTATCCAAAACATAAAGCAAAAAAGGGCTACAGATATGGCCTGAGCAAAGCATCATCCTTGGGTAACAACCAGTGTTCTACATTATGAGATTGGCAAGCACAGTTTCCTTGAGGACAAATAAGTAACTAAAGAATATAATGTATTATTTAAATTTTAATTATATTACTTACTAATTATTTTTAATTATGTTATTTAAATACAATTATTAAAACATAATTTTAATTATAACATTGAAATTTCCTGCTATATAACTAATACAAGCCAGGTGCTGGTGACTCATGCCTATAAGCCTAGCTACTCAGGAGGCTGAGATCTGAAGATCGCTGTTCGAAGCCAGCAGGCATCATGAGACTCTTACAAGACCCCAAGTAACCACTCAAAAACCAGAAGTGGCCCTGTGGCTCAAGTGGTAGATTGCCAGCCTTGAGCAAAAGAAAAGGCTTAGGGACAGCACCCAGGCCCTGAGTTCAAACCCAGGACCAGACATCAAAAACAAACAAAAAAGAAGAATATGATCTTATAAATCTTTAGATCATAAAATGAGAACAAAGAACAGAAAACATCTGCAGCTTTTTAAACATTTTCATTCAGATTTATTTTCTGTTGTTAGACCACTTGAACAGATGTTAACAAATAAAAATTAAAAGAAGACAATTTCGGAAATGGTGCTGTGGCTTAAGTGGTAGGGCACTGGCCTTGAGCTGAAGAGCTGAGGGATAGCACCCAGGCCCAGAATTCAAGCCCCACGACTGACAAAAAAAAAAGAAGACAATTTCAACATTTGTTTGGGTAGGTAAAGGGATGAAAAGCCAAGACGGGAAGTTTGCAGTTTCAATGTATTTCATGAAGAAAAAGGAATAGTAAGCAGTGTGGGGAAGTTCATTTTGCCCATAAGTGGGGACAATACTGACTTGGTAACAAACTGTCAAAGAGCAATCAAATGGAAGGCCCACCTCTTGACCCCACCTTTCCTTTTTATAGGAGAAAGAGAAATGTTCCTAAGAGGGTAGCAGATGTGGAGAAGATTCTCTTCTCCAGGTCAGGATAACACATACATTGTTTTGACAGCATGAAAATTTCAGACAGCCCCCACAGCATGTAAAATACCAAGACTGGGGCAATACATGGGATACCTGTATTCCTTTCTATTGTGATACAGATGGACAAATACTTCCGTCCAAAAGGGGGGAAATGGTCATTTCAATGAAAATGTTATTTCGCATAAACTCAACCTTCAAAAAAAAGCAGGCTAAGCCTGAGGAGGTTGAGATCTGAGGATCACAATTCATTTTGAAGCCAGCCTGGGCAAAAAGGTTCACTAGATTCCATCCCCCAAAAACAGGGCTGGAGGCATTGTTTCAAGTGGAAGAGTACCAGCAGAGCAAGCAGAAGGCCCTGAGTTCAAGCCCTAGAACAGTAAAAGAATAAAAATTTTAAACTGTGGTAATAGGGACTGTGGATGTAACCTGCGTAGCGCTTGAAGCCTGGGATTGGATTATCACAGGGAGAGAGAGGAACAAGGGGAGGATAGTTCTCCTTCTGCTAACAATCCCAAGAAACTAATAAGCACAAAAAAGTAACTTCCTCCTTTTAAATTCCTTTCCTAAGTAGCATGACTTATAGTCATCAGTAGTATCTTTTTAGCTAAAATAAATTATACTTGTAGCTTACCAGGAAACTTGCAAAAATCTAACTTCTTAAAATAAAAATATTGACATAATAAAATGAACAAGTAGGCAATTAACTTCATTAGAAGACTTAAAAAAAACTTTTAACATTACCAGTCAAACAAGAGACTGATAATCTGCATTAGAGTTATATTTTATTACTTAAATGAGGACAGATATTCCAAGTATGAGAGACTTAATTAGGCTTGCTTACAATCATACATGTTAAATAACTTGCTACTCCTCTAGTTATTTGCTTCCCTGAAGCTGGGGATCAAATCCAATGCCTTTTCCTTCAGAGACTAATACATTACCATCAAACTACTTCCCCCGCCACTTGTTTGATGGTGAATAAGAAGAGGGACAGTCTTCTCAAAAGAAAGACCCCAGGTGACTTCTGGCATAGCTGCCTAGGCCAGAAAGGTACTCAGAAACCACTGCAGCCATAGCTCAAGTAGATCAAGGTACAGCATCAACTAGCAGAACAGATACTAGAGCTTCTGGGTTATATGTTTGTTTTGATTTTTTTTTTTTGGGTCCGGTTGTGGGGCCTGAACTCTGGGCCTGGGCGTTGTCCCTCAGCTCTTCAGCTCAAGGCTAGCGCTCTACCACTTGAGCCACAGCGCCACTTCCGGCTTTTTTCTTTTTGTTTATGTAGTGCTAAGGAATCGAACCCAGGGCCTCATGCAAGGCAAGAGCTCTACCACTGAGCCACCTTCCTAGCCCCTATATGTTTGTTTTGAGGGGCAATACTAGGGTTGAACTCAAGAACTTATACTTGTTAGGCAGATGCTATACCACACCTTCACACACACACCCTTTTTTTTGCTGTTTTGCTTTTTGTTTTTGGCCTGGAGCAGCATGGACCACAATCCTCCTACTTACATATCCCATGTGATTAGGATTATATACTTCCACAGGCAGCTTTTCTGTTGAGATGGGGTGTTGCGAACTTCCTGCCTGGGCTGGCCTGAAACCGTGGTACTCCCAATCTCTACCATACAAGCAGTAGGATTACAGGTGCAAGCCCACCTGCCTGTCTCCCTTTTCTTTTTCTTGAGACAGAATTTCACTGTTGTCTGGAATGGCTTGAAACTCTTAGGCCAAGTTGGTCTCAAACTTTTAATCCTCCTGCCTCTGCCTCCCAAGTGCTGGTGCTGGTTTTGCAGACATGCAGAATGCAAGAGTTACAGGGGTCATGAATAAGTCCATCAAGATCTCAAAGAAAAGCCTAAGGGGTTGGAGGCATGACTCAGATGGTAGAGTATCGGCGAATGAACGAAAGCATCAGATCAAGAGTTTGAGTCCTGGTTGCACACAAAAACAAAAACAAAAAAGCCTGAGAAGCCAGGTAATGTGCTGCAGGGTTGGAGCATTCCCCCATAGTAGCACAGTGACAATAAGGCAGAAGCTACAAAGAAAACTCCCAGAAGGAAAAAAAGCCAGAACATGGAATGCCTACTTGAGATGCTGCAAGCTGCACCCAAAGCAAGCTTGACAATGTGGTCATGTGAGTGACAGTTAGCAAAGGCCATAGGAGGGGCTAATGAAACCCTAAGGAACACACACACGCTGCCACAGTATTCTCAGAATACCAGGCATGAGAAGATTAGGGTTAGCTGAGCCTCTGTCTAACTTTGTCCCCTCTCCCTTTCCTGTTCCTTCTTTTTAGAACAGGAATGTTTGATCTGTGCCATTTTATATCAGAAGTATATATAACTTCTTATTGACTTTTATTGGGATGGGGGGGCTCATAACTAGATTGCGTTGACTTTCAGTGTAGTCTTTGGACTGAGACTTGAGCAATCCTGAAACAGTTTAAAGTCCTAGAGATAAGTGAATATATTTTTGCACTGAGATGGATGAGCCTTTATGGCAAGGATGAGATGCTACAGCTTGTATCTGCAATGCCCCTAAAGGCTCATGTATTCAAGGCTTAGTCCAAGCTTGGTGCCATTCAAAGATGATGGAAGCTTTTCTATTTTTTTTTTTTTTTGTCGGTCATGGGGCTTGAACTCTGGGCTTGGGCGTTGTTCCTCCGCTCTCCAGCTCAAGTTGCACTCTACCACTTGAGCCACAGCACCACTTCCGGTTTTCTGGTGGTTTGTTGGAGATAAGAGTCTCACTGACTTTCCTGCCCAGGCTGGCTTTGAACCTAGATCCTCAAATCTCAGCCTCCTGAGTAGCTAGGATTACAGGCGTGAGCCACCAGCACCCGGCTTCTAATATTTTTTTTTCTGTAAACCTATGCAACAACTTGTATACAATAACATCCTAAAAGCAGAATTTTGGAGTCAAATAAATATATATACAAATTACAATATGACTGTCTGTGTCCCTACCCTCATCTATATTGGATATTAACACAAGAATTATATAGTATCTACTCCCCTAAATAACTCCTAATTTTTCTCATAGTTGCTATAAAATACTCAAAAAGTGATTTTGTTTGATGACAAATAATATGTATAACAAGGATTTCTGAATGTTTACAACTATGAAAACTGAATAAGGAAATATGCTGAAATTAGTTTGGGAACTGGGGAAGAGCAGAGTGACAGAGGAGGTGAGATTGATTGGGACATATTATAAATATATGTGGAAATATAATAGTAAAATCCTCCTCTGTATAACTAATGTACACTATTAAAAGAAATTTTTAAAGAGAGATTTCTTATCCTGTCTAGTGCTCCATGTGAAAATATGGTATTGACTCCAAGTAAGTCATTTCTGTCAAGTCCTGGGCAATTGGTATTTCCTATATCCAATCTTTAAGTCACACCCTAATGCAAATTAAATGAAACTTATTTCTGGTTTTCTAAAATTCCATTTACAGTCAATTATAACCATAATTACTATGGTAACAACTTTTATTTCCTTAAATAATAAAAATTCAATTTTTATTTTATTTATTTTTTGTCAGTTGTGAGGCTTGAACTCTGGGCCTGGGAGTTGTCCCTGAGCTCTTCTTCAGCTCAAGGCAAGCGCTCTACCACTTGAGCCACAGAGCCAATTTTGGTTTTCTGGTGGTTAATTGGAGATAAGAGTCTCATGGACATTCCTGACCAGGCTGGCTTTGAACCATGATCCTCAGATCTCAGCCTCCTGAGTAGCTAGGAGTACAGGCATGAGCCACCAGCACCTGGCAACAAATATCAAATTCTGAACAGCAGCCACAGAAGGAGCAAAAAGAGAAACTAAGACAATAACCTCCACAGATCTTACAATCTAAGATACAGTCTGAATAGAATCATTTAGGCAAATTTTACATATGGTGCAAAATTTCTATCAGCTGTTCAAGAGTTTTTCAAAACTCAATTAAGAAAGACAGCTCCTCAATTGGGAGCCAGTGGCATGCTTTGTAATCCTAGCTTCTTGAGAGGCTGAGATAGGGAAGATCTTTTTTTGTTTGTTTTGGCTTGGTTTTTTTTTTTAATTGTGAAAATACGGTACAAAGGGGTTACAATTACATTGGCAAGGTAATGAGTACATTTCTTACCAAGTACTGTTGCCTCCTCCTTTGTTTGAGCTAGGGAAGATCTTATCGGCAGTTAGGGTGGGGTTGCAAGACCCTTCTCCAGCAATAACTGGAAGCAGTGACAAGTGCCTGTGATCCTGGCTTTGTGGCAAACAGGAAACAAGACTTTTTCTCAAAAAAAATATATGTATATATAACCAGTGCAAGACTCAGTGGTAGAACACTGGCCTAATAAGCGAGAAAGAAAGAAAGAGAGAGAGAGAGAAAGAAAGAGAAAGAGAGAGAAAGAGAAAGAGAGAGAGAAAGAAAGAGAGAGAAAGAGAAAGAGAAAAAGAAAGAAAAAAAGAAAGAAAGAGGGGGAGGGAGGGAGAGAGAAAGGGCGGGAGGAAGGAAGGAAGGGAGGGAGGAAAGAAGGAACAAGAAAAGCAACTCCTCATTATAGAGGAGAGAAAACAATGTAGAAGCAACATAGAATCTTTAAGATGATGGCTATATGTCTGTATTCTGGGGCCAAATCTGACAACTGTTTAAAAGAATCTAAGGTTTTCTTATATACTCATAACAACAGAGTATATCTGAAACTGCGCAGTTATATATACAGCTATATAATTTCTGAGCAAGCAATTTATGAGAGACTTTACAAGTTATTTAATCATTTGTGCTTCAGTCTCATCTGTAAAATGGAGACAATAACAGCTCATTTTAAGTAGTTATTGAAATCATTTATATACATGTAAAACAACTAGAATAGTACCTGTATCATTAAAAGTTCAATAAATATTACAACTTTTAAAAGCCAAATTCAATATGTATGAGCTATATATAAGCCTGAGCTATATATGAAATTGAACGAAGAAAGTACCCCAGTTTCACAGAGTAGACAATGGAAGGCTATCTTTAGAAATAAAAGGCAACAGCTGAATTAAACAGTACATCAACCTTCTCTACTTGTTAGTAGCTGAGCAGCCTTCCTCAAATTTTCAGTCTACTTATAGATAAATTACAGAATGAAAGGTAGATTAATTACAGGATGAAAGTATATCTGTGAATCATATGACACTAATTTAAAGAGCACTGAATACTTACTGTAAGAAAATCTGTTAGTAATTAGCCATATATGCATATAAAGAAGGTTGACTATAAAAAATATAGACTGGGAGTATGTAAGAGAAAAATAAGGGGAAGGGGTAACGAGTTTGACAAGAAATGTACTTATTACCTTACTTATATAAATAAAACTCCTCTGTACATCACCTTATTTAAAAAAAAAAAGAGCAAAAGAGAAAAGAAAAAAAATAGAGACTGATAATAGGTGCAGCAGTTGGCCTAACAATGATTTTCATAGTGCTTTATAATATATACTCATCATCTATTATTAAATGACCTAAGTCACTGGGCATGAGTGAAGCACGTTGCTTCTCTCCTCCTCTCTCAACTCTAAATATGCCCTAAAGGGATTTTCACTGCTCAGATTTGGTCTCATAAGTCGCTAACTCTACGTAGAACATGTTCAGGTCTTGATTTTTCTCTCACTGGAGTCAGAAGGAACAAGTTGTCTCTCTGTCACATTGGGAAGCTTACAGCAAGCGGAGTGAGTATTAAAGTTCACAAATTATAAAGAACCTGAAGAATGCCTCAGTCAGACTTGCTCTTATGTTCCATATAGTACCAAGGAAATTTTGGGCACTTGATAACATCCCTGAGAATAAAAAGTCAGCATTCACCACATTACCCGTCTTTGCTGCCAAAGAACAATGGGACTTCAGTAATTTTCTACTTTTAAAGCAGAAATAGATAGGACATGACTTCAACATTAGCAAAATGTCAAGACCACTCCAATATGCACTTGTTCTACACTAGCATGTGGGATAGTGAGCACAGCTCTGTGCCTTGGGCAGAGACTTGCCCTAACCTCCTTCAGCTGTTTGAAATGATAGCCACAGATGAGAAAGTGTAGCTCTATACTACTCCCTTTCAACTGGAAAAAAGTAAAAACATATAATGTCTGTATCTTCATCATAACCCAACTCAGAAAACACTTCAATTTTTTTTCCTTTTTGGTCAGTTATGGGTATAAACTGGGCCTGGGTGCTGTAGCTCCACTCTTCAGCTTAAGGCAAATGCTCTACCACTTGAGCCACAGCACCACTTCTGGTTTTCTGGTGGTTTTTTGGAGATAGAGTCCCACAGACTTTCCTGCCTTGGCTGGCTTTGAACCGTGATCCTCAGATCTCAGCCTCCTGAGCAACTAGGATTACAGACGTGAGCCACCTGTGCCCAGCACACCTCAAATTTACTAGCCTCAAATTTACTATCTTACTTATCAACCACTTAGCAAGTTCTCTAACCTGGAAAATGCATAGAAAATGTATTGAAGGATCACATACACTCAGTACATTCTATGCTCCATGCAAGGCTGTCTGGAGAATTCAATATACTCTCAGGCCTTATGAAAGATGAAATTTATATCACTAGTTTTTCTGTTTCAGGCAATCTGTGAAAGGAAACCAACATTATTTATAGTAAACAGATTCTATGCTATTGAAAGGGTAATTAAAAATATACCCTTTATGTATGTTTTTTAAACTATTTGTCAGGTTTTTGTTAAGATTCTTAGGACTGGCCACATAACAATTTGAGTCTAAAAAGAATCTTTATATCCTACCTTCTTCCAATTAAATGATAAATGAATGGGGCTCTTTAGCATTTATTATATATGACAAATACATATTTAGCACATATATTTACTAGATATAAAATCTATATTTATACCTAATTATATAAAATTATATATTTTTGCTAAATTATGTATTAGCTATAATTATATATTCCATATTTATTATAGATATACCTAAAATATAGATACATATATAATAGAAAGATACACTATATCTAATATATCTAGTTTTATATATATACACACACACACACACAGAGAAAGGAAGAAAGAAAGAAGGAAGGAAGGAAGCAAGGAAGAAAAGAAAGAAAGAGAGAGAGAGAGAGGTGTGTGTGAGTGTGCATGTGTGTGTGTACGTACCAGTCCTAGGGCTCGAACCCAGGGCCTGGGTAATGTCCCTGAACTTTTGTGCACAGTGCTAGCACTTTACCACTGGAGCCACAGCTCTACTTCCAGCTTTTTGGTGGTTAATTGGTAATCAAAGTTTCACAGATTTTCCTGCCCAGGCTGGCTTTGAACCATGATCCTTAGATCTTAGCCTCCTGAGTATCTAGAATTACAGGCATGAGCCATCAGCACCTGGCTTTTGCATATGAGCATGTGTGTGCACACACACATCTTTAAAATAATCTTGACAGAAGAAAATGGTTGAAGATGATCTGAGGTGTCATCTTCCCACAGCATGTCTATGCCACTTACCTCTTTTACTTTTCTGATAAATTTTCCTATCACTTAAAAAAAAATTCTCAGACCAGGAATGTGGCTTGGTGGTAGAATGCTTGCCTAGCATGCATGAAGTCCTGGGTCTGATTCCTCAGTACCACATACACAGAAAAGGCCAGAAATGGCACTGTGACTTAAGTGGCAGAGTTCTAGTCTCGAACAAAAGAAGCTCAAGGACAGTGACCAGGCCCTGAGTTCAAGCCCCAGGACTGGCACATGTGCATGTACACATACACACACGTGCGTACACACACACACACACACAAAATCCCAAAATCTGTTTGCAAGTTAACCAGAGTGCCTCCTTAAGATAAAACTAAACTAAATCAAGGATAGGACTTTCACTATGAGGAAAGATTTGGAGAAAACAAGAGTATTTCAGTACTTTTGCCTATACTTTCTATTATAGGACATGTATGTCATTTCTGAAAAGTGAAATTATATACAAAGGTCTCTGGAGTTGGTGCTGGTGTTTAGGTACCAAGAAGACCCAATTAGAGCTTCAGTAAGGCCACCAACCTGTCTCAAACCAAAAACACAGATTTAAATTTAACCACAACACTGGGAACAAAGAAAAGGAAGCAATTATTGAACTAGCTAATACAGTGTACTTCTACACATAAACTGTTTTTATGAACATCATGACCAGAAGGGAGCTGAAAAAGGAAATTTAAACTATGAACTAAAGGAACTGTTTTAACTAAGATACTATATTCCTTCTCATACTCATCACCCTGGACTTCTGGTGTTCACTGAATACACACCACGTTCACCAGGTCCCTCTATCTAACACAGGTCCTGTACTCTCTTCTGAAAGTTGAGTAAACATCAAATCCTTCTTAAGTTTTCCTGATCCTGAAAGTCAGAATGGACTTATCTTTTGAGTTCAAATATTTTATTATATCTTGAATATTACAGACTGCTCTGAATAACCGCTTACTGTATCTATGCTTAAAATTGATCACTACTGCTGTATCATAAGACCACCACAGTTCCAGCACTATCCTTCAATCCTCAAACTAGTGGGTTGTTTGCTTTGTTGTTGTTTTTTTTTTTAACTAATCATTGTGCAAAATGAAAGACTGGGGAAATAGCTTGTTGGCAGAACTTGTCTAGCATATGCAAAGTTCTGGTTTCAATCCCGAGCCCTGTGAAAATAGAGTGAATGAATGAGTGACTGACTGAACAGAGCAGATGCCAGTAAATGAGTAATTATATATATATGAATATATATCTACACACATACATATATATAATATTCATCCCAGAGAGCTTCAAAAGAAAATAAAAAGCCATATACCCTGCAAAGCCACATATGCTACAGATAATAAAAAGTCACATATCATGTAAGTCACATATCTATAAGTCAGATATGTGATTCCAGCCACAGCAGTCTCATGACTTTATAATTTTACACAGTGTCAGCTGAACATTGTTTTGGCATGATGCTAAAGATAGTCAAATTGTAAGAGTCAGGAATAAAAGTGAAAATAATGTGTTACTGCAGAATCCTTGCAGGGCTTTAGTATGAGAATATATATTACAAATGTCAAGACAAAATTATAGTATGAAGCCATTAGGAAACTAAGTTGAGTTAGATCCTAAGAAGAGTTTGGAACATTAGTCAAAAGTAGACTTTTCTTCTCTGTACATCACCTTTATAATAACAAAAAATTAAAAAGAAGGAAAAAAGAGTTGGGCATGCTTTTGGTTTTGTTCACAATATTAACTTCTAAAGAGTTCTTACCTGATATGTGTTGCAGGCAGAGATTCATACTGGCGTGACAAAAAGAGTTCCCTGTGTTTCAACTGATGTTTCTGTTTTTCAGTCAAGTCAGTCTCAACTGTTGTTTCAGATTCTTCCTCAATTTCTTCTACACAAATAAAATTCAAAGAATTTATTATTACAAACCATATTGGCTATATAGTTATTAAAGTAGAATTTAAAAGAGGTCAAACTTTAATTTGCTATTTTCTTCAAAATAATCAACTTTAAAGCTGTACATTAAACTTTCATTTCAATTACAACTATAAAACTAAGTTATTTGGACCTGAATGAAGAAAATTCCAATTTAAAAATGGCAGCCATCAAGTGGTAGAGTGCTAGCCTTGAGCTGAAGAGCTGAGGGACAGCGCCCAGGCCCAGAGTTCAGGCCCCACAACCGGAACCCCCCCCCTCCAAAAAAAAAGAAGCTTTGGGCTAGGAAGGTGGATCAGTGGTAGAGCACTTGCCTTGCATGCTTGAGGCCCTGGGTTCGATTCCTCAGCACCACATAAGCAGAAGAAAAAAAAGCCAGAAGTGGCGCTGTGGCTCAAGTTAACACTATATTTTATCATCTCTTTAGAGGAAAAAAAGTATTACCAATATCATTTACAGACAATTCTATTTAACTTAAAACTATACCTGGAATAGACTATGTGGACATAAGAAGAGTGAGGGCTGGGAAGGTGACTCAGTGGTAGAGCACTTGCCTTGCATGCATGAGGCCCTGGGTTCGAGTCCTCAGCACCACATAAGCAGAAAAAGCTGGAAGTGGTGCTATGGCTCAAGTGGTAGAGCTCTAGCCTTGAGCTGAAGAGCTGAGGGACAGCGCTCAGGCCCAGAGTTCAGGCCCCACTACTGACCACAAAAAAAGAATAGTGAACACACTGAGGACTCAAAGAGAGTGAGTCTGCTCTAAAAAGAGGGGATGGGCTAGTTCTTCACAAAGAAGCCAAACCCTCAGGCAAACCTGGAACATCTGGACATGCCTAGAGATCTTAACTTTGAGACAGCAATGGGTGGCATATACACAGCTGTTTCTATTCTATTACCCTAGAAAAAAAGAGATTTAAAAAAATCAAATACAGTCTACTAACAATTCTTTTTTAATTGCATATTCTAACAAATGGGCTTTGTCCGATCTTTCCTACTTTCCAACTTTCAAAACTGTGAACTGAAAACAAACCTGAAAAAAACTGATCTAAAAGCCTCACTTAGTTCAAAGAAAGAACAAGGCAATTTAAGATTCTTTGAATGTTCTTTTTAATGAACTACTCAAAAGAGAAATACAGCATTAAAGGAACCATTTACTTGCAGGTCTAATAACATTTCACCAACAGAGATCAATGAAGTCATTGCTGTACTGGTACTATTAGTACAGTACCATCAAATATCACACACAATATTGTACTTTTATTTATTTATTTATTTTTGTCGGTCATGGGGCTTGAACTCTGGGCCTGGGCGCTGTCCCTCAGCTCTTCAGCTCAAGGCAAGTGCTCTACCACTTGAGCTACAGCGCCACTTCCGGTTTTCTGGTGGTTTATTGGAGATAGGAGTCTCACAGTCTCTCCTGGATCCTCAGATCTCAGCCTCCTGAGTAGCTAGGATTACAGGCGTGAGCCACCAGCGCCTGGCTGTACTTTTATTTTTTGCCAGTCCTGCAGCTTGAACTCAAGTCCTAAGTTTAGTCCCTGAGCTTCTTTGTGCTCAAGGCTAGCACTCTACCACTTGAGCCACAGTGCCATTTTTAGCATTTTCTGAGTAATTTATTGGGGTGAAGAGTCTAACAGATTTTCCTGCCAGGGCTGACTCCAAACCACAATCCTCAGAGCTCAGCCTCCTGAGTAGCTAGAATTACAGATGTGAGCTACCAGTGCCTGGCTCAAAATTATACTTTTTAAATTAAGTTTGATATATTGTTGTTCTTGAAGGCATAGATAACTGATTTTTATTTATTTATATATTTTTTATTTTTTTTTTGTCATGGGGCTTGAACTCTGGCCTGAACACTGTCCCTCAGCTTTCAGCTCAAGGCAAGCACTCTACCACTTGAGCCACTGCGCCACTTCAAATTTTCTGAGTAGTTTATTGGAGATAAGAGTCTCACGGACTTTCCTGCGTGGGCTGGCTTTGAACCATGATCCTTAGATCTCAGCCTCCTAAGTAGCTAGGATTACAGGCATGAGCCACCAGTGCCAGCTAGCTAACTGAATTTTAACAGGTATTCTACAGCGCTTAAAATACCATCACATGCTACAAATAGTAAAAACATCAAAATCTTCCTTCCTTCTTTTCCTCCTTCCTTCCTTCTTACCGTCTCTCCTTTCCTCCCCTCCTCCCTCTTTCCTTTTTGGTCATTTTTTTTGAGCCCAGAACCTGCATATCTAGCCAAATGCTCTACCACAGAGCTACACTCCTCCCCCAAATTTTATTCTCTTTAACAACATTGAGGTATAAGCTGAAAAGGACTAAACGTTCTTTAGTCCAACCCAACCAGAGACAGAAATGACCACAAATATCTTTCAATATGAACGTCACTAATGAATACTATTTAAACTTACTTTGAATTTTCATTTACATATATCTATAAATTTGTTCTAGCTCAAAAGTCAGAATGAATGATAACATCAACATTCTAAAAACACTGAGCAATAGTAGAAATTAGCATCTATACTAGGACCATTTTAAAAGACTTAATAGAACTATCTCAGTTAAAAGTTATGTATTGGGCCATGTGTACTGCTCAACTGAGCAGCACATGCTAGCATGTATGAGGCCCCAGGGTGGATCCCAACACTACAAAATTTTTTAATTCATGTAAATCACTTTAAAAATCATTTTACCAAGCTTGATGGAATTCTGAATATTCTCTTACTAATGTTATTAAAACAAAAGTCAAGCACTCTACAGAAATAGAAAACAATGAATAGCAAATAATTTACCACATTTCCTTTACAGGAAATATTTTCAGAAGCAATAAGTCAGACTAGCAGTAAGTCACTGAAGGCAAAGAGGAGGAAGATAATAGAAGGTATTTTTTTAAGTTTTAAAAAGTAATGATGGCCAGTCACTGGTGGCTCACACCTGTAATTTCTAGCTACTCAAGAGGCTGAGATCTGAAGATCATCATTCAAAGCAGCCCATGAAGTCTGCGAGACTCTCATCTCCAATTAACCACCAGAAAACCAGAAGTGGCATTATGGCTCAAAGTGGTAGAGCACAAGCATTGAGCAAAAAGTCTCAGGGACAGCACTTAGGTCCTGAGTTCAAGCCCTATGACCATCAAAAATAAATAAATTGCAATGATGTTGCTTGTTTAGTGCTGCTTGTGTGTGTGTATCTGCCATGCTGTGCCTTGCCAGTACTGGGGCTTGGACTCAAGACTTCAATGCTGTCTTTTAGCTTTTATGCTTCAGGCTGTTATACTTGAGCCACAGCTCCACTTCCAGCTTTTTGAAGATTAACTGGAGATAAACATCTCACAGACTTTCCTGCTCCAGTGGTTTCAAACTGTGGTCCTAAGATTTCAGCCTCCTGAGTAGATAGGATCAGAACTGAACAGCACCTGCCAAGATGTTTTAACTGCATGTACCACATAATTAATGTGTGACCCCACAAAAGCTCCCACACACTGTAAAGTTTTAACTGCATGGTGAAAAAGATGTCATGTAGGTTGAGAAAGCTAGACTCAAAGAAATCCTTCCAGGTGAATAGTCTAGAGTGCCTGAGAATCCAACTACAGGAGTGGCAGATCAGTTTCAACAGTAGATTACACACAAGGACTCAGTCAAAATTTTAGTGATTGGATATGTAACCCCAAGGTGGCTAATGAATGCAAGTAACTAAGTGTCTTGATGTCAGTGGCTCACTCCTGCAATCCTAGCTACTCAGGAGACAGATTTGAGGATCAAGGTTCAAATCCAGATGAGCAGACAAATCCATGAGACTCTTTATCTCCAATAAACCACCAAAAATTCAGAAGTGAAGAAGCTCAGATGGTAAAGCAGCAGCCTTCAGCAGAAAAAGCTAAGCCCTGAGTTCAAGCTGTAGTAACAGTATGCATGTGCACACACGCGCACACGTACATGCTCACATACACACACACATACATACAGAGTGAGCAGTAAGGTTCAGGAGAGCCATTACTGATTCTGGATCTTAGCCTGAAATTGAGTACTATTCCAGCTAGCTCAGAATTATAATCCCCACATGTTAGCGTGGGGGATTCAGGCAAAAAAGACTTTTCTGTAAGTTATTCAAAAGTACTCTTAGAGGAAATGTACTCATTACCTGACTTATGTAACCCCTCAGTATATCCCCTTTACAGTATTTTTTTTGTGGGGGGAGGTCAGTCATGGGGCTTGAACTTTGGGCCTACGCACTGTCCCTCATCTCTTCAGTTCAAGGCTAGTGCTCTACTATTTGAGCCACAGTGCCACTTCCGGTTTTCTGGTGGTTTATTGGAGATAAGAGTCTCATGGACTTTCTTGCCTGGACTGACTTTGAACTGCTAATCCTCAGATCTCAGCCTACTTAGTAGCTAAGATTACTATAGGCATGAACCACCGGCACTCAGCTATAATAACAATTTTAAAATAAAAAAAAAAAAAAACCAAGGGTGGGGAGGGAGTAGTTAGGTCTCTATTTAAATGAGATAGCACTCACAGCAATGAGATGTGAACTGATACAAACTATATAGAAAAGCATAAAGTTAAAAAAAAGACTGTATTTGTATTTTACAATTACTTAAGTTTGAAAGCTTATTATACTGAAAATAGCTCAGTGATGATGTAACTCATATTTACCTGGTAAGGAAAGAGAAAAGTCCTCAAAAATAGAGTTAGCAATTTAATTACAACTAAAAGGAATCTGAAAAATGAGATTTCAGGGAACTATAATGAATGCAGAAAACAATTTGGCAGCTTAAGAACAAGTGATCAGCAAAGTCAATTACAATTTTATTGCTAGCAATAAACATATATAAGTTGAAATTAAGAAAACAATTCTGCTATTGTAACTCCAAAAAGAATAAAACACTTAGTAATAATGTTTTTAACAAGATAAAAAGCTTTTGTGCTCAAAACTACAAAACATTACTAAAGACCAAATAAATGGCAAACAACCCGTGTTCACAAGTTGGAAGAGTTAATATTGTTTAAAATGATAATATTCCCCACCCCCTTGATCTACAGACCACTATCACATCTAGTAAAATTGCAACTACTTTTGTCACAAGAATTAATGTATTAACCTGAAAATTCATAATAACACATCAAGGGACCAAGAATACCAAAATAATCTTAAATAAGAACAAATTTAAGGACCAGGTATAGCAGTGTAAGCTAAATGGCAGTGTAAGCTCAAGTTCTATATGCAATCAAAAAGAAGTTGGATCATATCCTAAAGCTATAATAATCAAAACTCTTGAGATACTGGCAATTAGGATAGATAGGTAGATCAATGGAGCACAAGCAAACAATAGACAGAAATAAGTCTATGCACTAATGGGTGTGTGTGTGTGTGTGTGTGTGTGTGTGTGTGTGTGTTGGTGTGTGTGTTGGTCCTGGAGCTTAAACTCAGGGCCTGGACACTCCTTAAGCTTTTTTGCTTTAGGCTAACATTCTAGTAGAGCTCTACTTCCTGGTTAACTGGTTTTTAACAAGAGTGTCAATCAAAAGACTTCTCACTGGTTAAAAAAAAAATAGAAAATAATTTTCAGCAAATGGTGCTAGATACTTACATACAAAAGAAAAGGGCAGACTCCTGAACCTCACACCATATACAAAAATTAACTCAAGGGCTGGGAAGGTGGCTCAGTGGTAGAGTGCTTGCCTTGCATGCATGAGGCCCTGGGTTCGATTCCTTAGCAACACATAAACAGAAAAAGCCGGAAATGGTGATGTGGCACAAGTGGTAGAGCACTAGCCTTGAGTTGAAGAGCTGAGGGACAGTACCCAGGCCCAGAGTTCAAGCCCCATGACTGACAAAATAAAAATAAAAAAAATTAACTCAAAATGAATCAAAAGACTAATATAAGGGCTAAAAAACCTGTAAACCGCCTGGCGCTGGTGGCTCATGCCTATAATCCTAGCTACTCAGGAGGCTGAGATCTGAGGATCACAGTTCAAAGCCAGCCTAAGCTGGAAAGTCCGTAAAACTCTTATCTCCAATAAACTACCAGAAAACTAGAAGTGGTGCTGTGGTAGAGTACTAGTCTTGAGTTGAAGAGCTGAGGGATGGCACCCAGGCCCAGAGTTCAAGCCCCACAACCGACAAAACAAACAAACAAACAAACCCTTGTAAACCTCTCAAAATAAAAAATAGATAAGAAATCTTTATGAACTTAAGAGTAGGCAATGGCTTCTTGGCTATAATACCCAAAAGCATAAGGGAAAAAAAGTTAAAATAAAAAAGATATCACAAGCACACAATCCATTATTTAAGGGAGTGACATATTCACATGTCTTCTCACATGTCATGACTCATAGACCCCAAGAAGGAAGTCAGAGAAGAATGAAATCAAACATTTTTTACTGAAAGACTAACACAAAATTAAAAAAATCTAACTAGAACAGTCTTTTTTCTTCTTTACTTGCTTTAAGAAACCTGTCCCAGAAATTTTATCTTCATATTGTAAGATACTATGACTCATCAGCGAAAGTTTGGATCCCATCAGAAATTTAAGCTATTTCTGCTTTACATTTATTCAAAGAACACTGCATCTGGCAAAAACTGCTCAATCTTATAATAAATTCAAAATCCATCTGGAATTTTATACAACCTTAACATGTCACCATGCATTACCCATTTGCTATCAACTGTAAAACTTAGAAAACTAAAGAATCAGAAGTACCCAAATTATCCACCACCACCACCACCACCACAGCATTATTCTCTTCATTACCAGTACAGCAGCCACCGTCCTCCTAAAACAAAATTTGAACTCTGTCCCCACTTTTGATTAAATAATAAATCCTTCTGAGCTACCAAACACCATTCAGATAAAAACTGAACTTTTATGGTTATAAATCTAAAGATCAAAAGCACTTTCTCCTCTCAATTCAGTTCCAGGCAAAAAAAAAAAAAGAAAAAGAAAAAGAAAATTTCCTGATATGCCTTCTAATATGTTACATTTATTTAAAAAATGATGAGCAGGGCACTGGTGACTCACACCTGTAATCCTAGCTACTCAGAAGGCTGAGATCTGAGGGTCAAGGTTTGAAGCCAGTCTGGGCAGGAAAATCTGTGAGACTCTTAACCAACTAACACCAGCAAACTGGAAGTGGTGCTGTGGTTCAAAGTGGTAGAACACTAGCTTTGTGCAAAAAAGCTCAGAGATAGCATCCAGGCCCTGAGTTCAAGCCCCATGACCAATATCAACAACAATAACAAAAAGATAAATCTATTTTACCATCCACTGTATTTTATACCTACACTTAAAACATTTTCATAGGATTGGAAGCCTGCTTTTACCTAAACAAGAACCAATATTTGAAATAAAATAATGAACACAAAACACATAAAACAATGTTTGGGTTTTTTTGACACTGGGCTATGGTGGGACAGTGATCTCTGAGAGATAGGATTCAATTGAGGTAAGCTTGATAGTGGCCCTTTATCACTGCTTTTGTGTTTTTCCAACTAGATAGGAGTGGAAACTATGGTTGAACCTCTCAGAGTCCCTGACTTAACAAAGCAAACTAAGGGACCAAAAAGATGAAAACTGTAAGGTCTGCACAGGGACACCTCCCCACCTCTTGGCTAAGTTTCTGCCCAGTATGTTACCTAGGTAACTGGCACACCTGGAAGCAGTCACCTCCCCCTCCTGCTAGGTCACATCCTAGGCCACTTCTGGTCACATGCCTCCCATCTGACCTTAGGAGGGTCCTAGACCCTGAGGTCACATCCGATCCAGTGTGGCCACACCTTTCCCCTACCTGGACACACCTCTTCCTGTCTGTGGCCTAGATAAGTCCTGGCCCAGGGGTGGGTCTCCCCCTTCTCTTCCATGCACGGCAGGAGCAACAGTTCGGTAAATAAACTTCCTCTCCTGCCTGAATAGCGCATGGTGTTCTCTTCATCGGCTACCTAATGAAAACTACCTATTTAATATACCTTACATATGATGCCATGACATGGATGGGATTTTTGAGATGGAAATGATAGAATTTCTTAACCACCCTTTTTCGCGAACCAAACTGCCTTGAGACACCATGTGAGACTTTTCACCAATACCATTGCTGGCCTTCACATCCACGTCCACACCACTTCTCTACTCTGGTGAGTGAAACTACTCTCCACGGTTCTCTGTTGCTCAGTCTCTGTCCAGATGTGGTGCCACTCCAGAGAGCTCCTACCGCCTTTAGCCGAAAGGCTGGTCAACCTCCAGAGCTGAGGACGCTTGGTTTTGGGGGCTTGCCATTTCTCTCTAGAGTACTCTGGGGAAGTTGGGACGCCACTAACTCTTCTACACATTTAATGGGGTGCTGCAAGTCACGCCTGAGCCGTGAAACCCCTTTGAAATGCCTCCTGCTCTCCCTGGAAAGCCAGCACACCTAATTTTTATGCCGTTCTCAATAGTAGACAGTTTTTGCCACTGCAATGGTAAATGGTCAGAAGTCTATTTACTTTCAGGCTCTTTGCTCTGTGCCAATCTGTCCAACTTTCCCTATCTCTTTTCTACAACATTTTGGCTAGTGCCCTGAAGACTGTGATCAGGCTTGGGTCCGGGAACCCCCCTCTAGGTTCCCTCTAAAAGGCTAGCCACTCTAGGTTTAAAGATTGTCAGTTTCCATTTGTTCACGTTTTCTTTGCATTTTTTTTAGAAATTTGCCATCTTGAGTTCACCATCTTGGCCACATGGTGGGTTAAGGGTTTGGTCTCATCTGACCCTTAACCTTCCACCAAGCTTACTACTCCATCCTACTTCTGCAGCCTCCTCCGTAAGGCCCCCCCCCTTCTGCAGCCTCTCCTGCAAGGCCCTTTCCCCTGTGGTACCCATCTTCTGCCTTTGTAGTGGGATGGAACCTAAAACTCCTTGTGTGCTAGAAGCAATGCACTGTCACTGTCAAAATCTTTAGCTCTCTAGCCTTGACCATGTGACGGATGCGCCATCTTGGCATTGTAGGAACTCAGCTGCTATTTTGCACCAACTCGATTTCCCGCTGATCTCAACTTGACTCTGTGTATGTGTTTGTGTAAACTTGTTATCTGGCATTGTAATCAAGTTATTTGGCTTAAATTGTCTGAGATTCCTGAAGTTTGTTGAGTTTGGATTCGTAGTTCAGTGCCAGCCAGTCTACATGCAGTCCAGATCCAGTCCATCTCCTCCAACCTGGAAGACAGGCCTCACTCCTGCCTAGACCATCCTGACTACCTCCACCATGGTAAAAGTAGACTGGAGTCTTGCTTGGCTCCATCACACACTGCTGATTTCCTGGTAAAAGATTGTTTTAGATTTGCAAAAGCTAAGGTTCTTTCTGTAACTTTGGTTAACAAGCACTGTTAAGGTTACCAGAAAGATGGGCTGGGAAGGTGGCTCAGTGGTAGAGCACTTGCCTTGCATGCCTGTGGCGCTGTGGTTCAAGTGGTAGAGCGCTAGCCTTGAGCTGAAGAGCTGAGGGACAGTGCCCAGGCCCAGAGTTCAGGCCCCACGACCAGACCCAAAAAAAAAAAAAGGTTACCAGAAAGAAATCAAAACTATATCTGTGCTAAAATTTTCATCACATCTAACGAGTTTTGTCATTGCAGAATATTTGTTGGTCAATTCTTAATAAGGACCAGGTAAGCTCTACTTATTCTACTTGATCTCCTTGTTGCTTTAATTGGAAATAATAAAGGGTTTTTGTCGCAAAGATTGCAGTTCAAAGCCAGCCCGGCCGAAAAATCCCTAAGACTCCATCTCCCAACTATCCTGCAAGGAGCCAGGCTGGCAGCATGGCTTAAGACTCTTATCTCTAATTAACCACCAAATATTGAAGTGATACTATAACTCAAACTGGTAGAGTGCTAGCTTTGAGCAGAAGTACTCAGGGACAATGCCCAGGCCTTGAGTTCAAACCTCCATGAATACCAACTGGGACAAGCCATCCCAGCAACAAGCACCTAGACTCAGCCAGTCTGGGGAACAAGGGACCATGAAGAGGATTAAGAGGAGATGTCACATCAGCCACTTTGTGCCTGCCCTTTCAAAATTAACCAGAGCTGGGAGGTCAATAGAAGTGAGAAGCCTTGCCCCTCTCATGTCCATACCAGTCTACTTTTTTACTGGACAGGAATTTACATTATTGCCTTTGTTACCTAATGTTCTCCTTACCTAGTCACCAGATGTCAGAAGTAGCTAGGGACATTTCCACCAACTCCAGGACAGCCTGGAATGCAGGAGATAATTTTCTGCCCCAAACCCTTCCTCTTGCTATTTGTTTGCTCTCTACTTCTTTTGTTTTTGTTTTTTTGCTCAGCCCCTCTCTCCCTCATGAGACCCTCCAGACTTCATCTAAGGACTCACGCCTACCAAGTGACAGCTGCGGCCTGCTGCCTTCTCCCAGAGGAGACCACATCTCAGCCTTATACCCCTACTGTCGATGCCCCTTGCCAGCAGGAAGTAGCCAGAGAGAAACTTCGCCCTTTTTTATAATTATCAAAAGGCTGGAATGTAAGGTCTGTACAGGGACACCTCCCCTCCTGCTAGGTCACATCCTGGGCCACCTCTGGTCACATGCCTCCCATCTGACCTTAGGAGGGTCCCAGACACTGAGATCACATCCGATCCAGTGTGGCCATACCTTTCCCCCACCTAGACACACCTCTTCCTGTCCCTGGCCTAGATAAATCCTGGCCCAGGGGTGAGTCACCCCCTTCCTTTTTCAGCCATGCTTCTCCACCATGCATGGCAAGAGCAGCAGTTCAGTAAGTGAACTTCTCTTACCTGAATAGCACATGGTGTTTTCTTCACCAGCTACCTAATGAAACCTACCTATTTAATATACCTTACAAAAACAACCAGAGTTCAGCAGATGGAGCACCAGAGAAGAGAGAGCTGGACAAGAAAAGTAAAAGTTCGTCCTAGAAAATGAAGAAATCATATGAAGAAACCATCAAAAGCCAGAAAATGAATCACTGGAAAGAAACAGAGGTAACTGTATCCAGTACTCATACAAGGTTGTGAAGAGTATTTGCTCTCAAACAGCCACACTGTAAATAGGCGAAGTGTATCATATATGGAGTGGAGTACACAGAAAGGTATTGCCTCAGTAATGGGAAATATAATTAAGCTTAGGACCTATTTAACAATTAATTCACAACAACTGAACTATCAAGCTGTTTCCAAATATCTCTGTATCCCTGAACAAAGTTCAAGACAAAGTATGGGAATGCAAAAATGTCCAAAGCCATGTGTCATGCCATGTTATGCACCTGTAGTCACAGTTACCTGAGAGACTAAGATAGGTGGATCATTTGAACCCAAGGGTTCAAAACCATTTTGATACTTTGAGATCCTGAGAAGAGAAGAAGAAGAAAAATTCCAGTGGGTCTGTATTCTTCACAGTTCTATAGGTTGTATGAGTAGTCAGCACAGTTCCCTTGGCCCCACTTTCGCCTCTTAAAATAATTTCGAAGGGTTTCACTGTCCCACTTTCATATATGAAAATAAAATAGATGGACCAGGGCTGGGAAGGTGGCTCAGTGGTAGAGTGCTTGCCTTGCATGTCTGAGGCCCTGGGTTTGATTCCTCAGCACCACATAAGCAAAAAGAAAAAAGCCGGAAGTGGCACTGTGGCTCAAGCGGTAGAGTGCTAGCCTTGAGCTGAAGAGCTGAGGGACGGCACCCAGGCCCAGAGTTCAGGCCCCACAACCGGACCCAAAAATAAAATAAACAAAAAATAGATGAACCAAACAAAATCCTGTCATGATTACTTTTTTTTTTTTTTGTGGTCCGGTCGTGGGGCCTGAGCGCTGTCCCTCAGCTCTTCAGCTCAAGGCTAGCACTCTACCACTTGAGTCACAGTGCCACTTCTGGGTTTTTTATTTTTTGCTTATGTGGTGCTGAGGAATCAAACCCAGGGCCTCAGGCATGCAAGGCAAGCGCTCTACCACTGAGCCACCTTCCCAGCCCTCCATGATTACTTTCTTAAGCTGATGGGATAGGATGTATAGAAATATGTGACAATACCACCCTCCCATACAATTAACATATGCTAATAAAAATCTGTATCTAGCCCATTTGTTGATGGGGCAGTTGTTTCTTTGAGGATTTCTTTTTGGAGGATTTAATTTTTTGAGTTACAAGTATGTTTTAGAAATGAGGCCCTTGTCTGTTATATAGATAGTGAAGATCTTCTCCCAGTTTGTGGGCTTTATATTGATCTTGCTATGACCTTTGCCATGCAGAAGCTCTGCAGTTTCATGTAATCCCATTTGTCCAACCTGTCTTTGATTTGTTGTGTTTCTGGATCTTTATTAAGAAAATTTCAGCCTCTGCCAAGAAACCCTAGAGTTTCTCCTATTCCTTCCTGTAATAGTTTCAGGATGTCTGCTTTTACTTCCAGGTCTTTGATCCATTCTGGTGAAGGGTAATACATGAGGATCTAATTTTAGTTTTCTACAGGTGTTTAACCAATTTTGCCAGCACCATTTACTGAAGAGCCTGTCTCTTCCATTCTATTTTTGGCTCCCTTATCGAAGATTAGGTGGCTGTAGGTCTGTGGGTTCAATTCTTAAAGAGAGACTTCTCTGAAGAGGAAATAAGAATGGCCAAGACACATGAAGAAATGCTCAACTTCTCTACCCATAAATGCAAATCAAAACAACATTAAGGGCTGGGAAGTTGGCTTAGTGGTAGAGTGCTTGCCTTGAATCATGAAGCCCTGGGTTCGATTCCTCAGCACCACATAAGCAAAAAAAAAAGCCAGAAGTGGTGCTGTGGCTCAAGTGGTAGGGCGCTAGCCTTGAGCTGAAGAGCTGAGGGACAGCTCCCAGACTGAGCTCAGTCCCCACGATTAACAAAAAAAAAAAAAATCAAGAACAAAAAATTTGAGATTCCACTCCAGTTAGAATGACTATCATCAAAAAATATAATAATGACAGATGCTGGAGGGGATGTGGCCAAAAGGGAACCCTACTGCACTGTTGGTAGGAGTGTAAACTTGTCCAACCACTCTGGAAATCCTCAAAAGACTACACATAGAGCTCCCCTATGACCCAGCAGTCCCACTTCTGGGCATTTACCCTAATGATCACAAGGCCATACTAAAGCTACCAGCACAACTATGTTTATTGCAGCACTATTCATCATAGCTAAGATATGGAACCAACCCAGATGTCCCTCAGTAGATAAGTGGATCAAAAGAATGAGATAGATAGACATCTATATCTATCTATATATATATACTTCCATTAGAAAGCATGACACTGCCCCATTTGTTAGGAAATGGAAATACCTGGAAAAAATCATTAAGTGAAGTAACCCAGTCCCAAAGAAATTTAGGTACCATGGTTTCCCTTATTTGCAATAATTACTATACATATAGGATAATCTTATCAGATGAGCTGAAAAGCTCAAGAGCGATGTACATATGACCACATAAAATGATGCTAAGTTAAATGAACCCCAAGATATGGACACAAGAAGTCTGTCTTTATTATTGTTTTAAATGTACCATGTGATTTTGTTGTTTCCTCTGTATGTTCTTTCCCCTATGGCATATCTCCTGTTGTCACTACTTGATTTTGGTACCCTGTATCTTACATACACATTTGTCTAATCTGGGGAGGGGGAGGGAAATGATGCTGAAACAAAGACACGGATGACCCATTGCAACAAGGATACCCACAGGACAGTAAGTTGGAAATAAACTTTACAACTTCACGGAGTGGGGCGGGGGATAGTGGGACAACAACAAGGAAAGGGGTAAAAATGATTGACAAGTAATGGTCTCATTGCCTTACTCATGTAACTATAACCCCTCTGTACAGCATCTTTGCAATAATATAAAATTAAAAAGCTGTATTTAAAAGCATTTTTAAAAAAAAACAGCCATGTGCCAATGGCTTATGCCTGTAATCCCAGCTATTCAGAAGGGTGAGATCTAAAGATCACAGTTCAAGCTAGCCTGGACAGATAACTCCACCAAGTAGTCAGTCAAAAAAAAAAACTGTATAGAAGCTGAGAGCAGTGACTCACGCCTGTAATACCAGGCAATCAAAAGGCTGTGATCTGAGGATCACGGTTCCAAGCCAGCATGGGCAGAAAAGTCCGTAAGACTCTTTATCTCCAATAAACCAGCAGAAAACCAGAAGTGGTGCTGTGGCTCAAGTGGTAGAGTGCTTGCCTTGAGCTGAAGAGCTCAGGGACAGTGCCCAGGCCCAGAGTTGAAGCTCCACAACCAAAAACAACAAAAAACCTGAACAGGAAGTATAGCTCAAGTTGTATAGTACAAGCTGTGAATGTTTGAGTTTGAGGTCCTAATTCTTAAACCCTAATACTGGTATGCACACACATACAAAAAGCTTCTGTTGGCTGTGACTTAGCTATATAACTTTCAACTGAAAACTATAAAATACAAAGGTTTGGGGACCTGGGGTTGTTAGCTCAGTAATAAGGATATTTGCTTATTATACAAGTAATCCTGTGCTCAATACATAGCACCAAAAATAAGTAACTTTTGTTTTCCATTTTTCATACAGAGTATTAGCTGTATAACCCAAGCTGGCCTTGAATGCTTCAACTACATGCTTCTACCTCCTGAATGCTGAAATTATAAGTATGTACCATTATCTCCAACTCTCTCTCTCTCTCTTTTTATTTTTTGCCAGTCCTGGGGCTTGAACTCTGGGTGTAGGCGCTGTCCTTGAGCTCCTTTTTGTTAAGGCTAGCTCTTTACCACTTGAGCCACAGTGTTACAGCTTTTTCTGTGATTAATGGATATAAGAGTCTCTCAGACTTTACTGCCTTGGCTGGCTTCAAACTGCAATCCTCAGATCTCAGCCTTCTGAGAAGCTAGGATTATGGGCGTGAGCCTCTGGCACCTGGCTCTTCCTTTCCCTTTTCCCTTTCCTCTTCCCTTTTCCTTTCCTTTCTTTCTTTTCCGATCTTAGGGTTTGAACCGGGGGCCTGGGTGCTGAGAAACAAGCAGCCTGGAAAAAACTGGGAGAAAAACTTTACAGGCAGCACAGATAGAGAGCAACAAGCAAGAGGTTATCAAGAACTGTCAGGATATCATTCTGCCAAGGCACAGTGAAGGGTAATAAATGGTGGTGGGAAGGCAGACCATCACAGGTTCATGTGAAGCTCTGGGGACTCTGGAAAGAGTCTGCAGCAGTACAGTAGGTAGCTACAGAGTGTTCTAGAGAGGGAACAAAGTACTGGAGTCTGCATAGGGTTGTCCCAATGGCTTAGCATGATGAATAGGGAGGAGTTCAGCTCCAGGTCTTGAAGGACAAGGCTGAACCTGTTGACAGGCACAACCCTGTTCACACTGTACCAGAGAAAAAGAGGAAGCCAGCTTGGCACAGAGATTTTAAAAAATATATATAAGGTCCTTCAAGGTCCAAAATTATGCAGAAGTGAGAAATAAGAAAACATCTTAGGCTATGTAAAGGTGGTACATAATAGTAAAAGCACTAACAGAAATAGGTAGGGCAAGGAGTATAGTTTCAGAGATGAAGCATTAGCATGCATAAACCCTGGACTCAAATCTCCAACACAGCTGAGGGGGAAATAGTGTAGTAGTGCAAATATGACAGTAAAAAGATTAAAATTCAATGCATATACTTCAGAAAAAAAGATTAAAAAGTAAAAAAAAAGAACAATCGGTGGAAAAATTCCTATTCAACTAGTCATATGAAAATATAAAACATGAATATGTAGTTTTCTAAATCACAAATTGAAACATACAATTATAAAAATATAGCTAAGTCAATGCCTTTTAAAATGCTACAAATACCTAATTATTAAAATGCCTCATTTAATGATCAATAAGCAATGTGACATAAATTTTAATGTATTAACACAGTACTTGTATTTAATAAAACAGAAACCATTACCACTCAAAAGAAATGATCAATAAGAAAATGTGTATCATAAAATGTAATTAATGTGGCAACAAACCTTTGTGATATTTACAGTTGATAATCTGACTAATGAGACACAAACTTGCCATGACTGCTAATTTTAAAATGTCATTCACAAAGTAAAAACAGGCTCATGCCTGTTATCCTCGGTACTCAGGGGGCTTAGATCTGAGGATTATGGTTCAAAAACAGCAGGGGTGAAGGGGAAGGGGAGTCCCCATGAGACTTTCATCTCCAATAAACTACTCAAAAAAGCTGGAAGTGGCACTGTGGCTCAAGTGGTAGCTTGCTAGGCCAGGATCAACAAACAAAAAAATAAAAATATCACAAAATGCCCTTGTAAATGAAAGTTATTGCTTTTTTTTTTTTTGTCGGTCGTGGGGCTTGAACTTTGGGCCTGGGCACTGTCCCCAGCTTTTCAGCTCAAGGCTAGCACTCTACCACTTGAGCCACAGTGCTACTTCTGGTTTTCTTGTGGTTCATTGGAGATAAAAGTCTCACGGCTTTTCCTGCCAGGCTGGCTTTGAACCGTAATTTCTCAGATCTCAGCCTCCTGAGTAGCTAGGATTACAGGCATGAACCACCATGCCCAGTTTAGTTTATTGCTTTCATGCCCTGATAGAAAACAGATTTTATGGTAGCCAGTCATGAGGGTGCATAAGCATTCAAGGGGAGGATTGAGAGTTTGAAGCCAGCCTAAACTACATGGCAAGATCTTGTCCAAAATAGGAAGAATAAAAAAGAAAAGAAAGGGAGGAAAGAAAGAGAAGGGAAGGGGGGGAGGGAAGGCGGGAAAACAAAGGAAAGTAGGGGCTTATGGGAAATGTCATTGAGATGTAAAATTTTAGCAGGGCACCAGTGGCTCCTGTCTGTAATCCTAGCTAATCAGGAGGCTGATACCTGAGCAATGTAGTTCTAAGCCAGCCTGGGCAGGAAAATGCATGAGGCTCTCTAAAAACAATTAAAAAATTTTTTACATGCCAAAAGTGGAGCTGTGGCTCAAGTGATAGGGCACTAGCCTTAAACATGAAAGCTAAGGAGCAGCACCCAGGCCTTGAGCTCATGTCCCAGGACTGGTAAAAGGAAAAAATAAAATTTTGTAATTAAATACAACAGGAATCTAAAAATCTAATATATTTAATAAAACTTGTAGTTGAACTGCTAGAATAAGAATCAAGAAAAATATATTCAATGATAAGTGAGATTTTGTTATCTTATTTTCTCATCTCTTTAATATTTCTCTTCCAATTATCAAAATTTTAACAAATAGGCTCAATAAATTACAGAATAGATATCACTAAGTGGGAATTTTAGAAGAACTTATCCCACATAAACAGAACTCCTAACTGACATATTCACCAAAATGCATGGAAAGCTGTCTGAAATAAATTCATATGTACACATTGTGGTAAAATTTCAAAATGTCAATTCTAAGGGACAAGCCCTCTAGAGAAAAAAACATGTTAATCACAACAGTATGAAAATCAGACTGAAGACTAAAAAATAAGCAATATCCTCAACGTTCTAGGAAACTATCTTGGAACCAAAAGCTCTAAAGGAACAAAAACTAGCAATCATGTATGATCGTAATATAAAAAGCATTTTAAGGCATGCAAGAATTTCAAAAGCTTACCAACATCAGATGCTTTGTGTAAAAATTTACATAAGTATATATTTCAGCAATACAAAATGCAGTATAATTAAAAAATTAAGGAAGCATAATACAAGAAACTGGAGAATAAACTCATAAGTAAAACTGAAATATAAATCTTAGAATAGCCATGTAAGAGAAAACAGACTTACATGTCGGCTGGTATCAGTTGGTATCGAATGATGTGACTAAATCATTAGCCTACTTACAATCTAAACTGTACGGTTCAATTCCCAGTATTATTCCTCCCCAAAATGTATTTTGCTGTTTAGTAAACTCCAAAATATTTGGCAGTACTTTTGCTATAGCTACAATAAATCCCAAACAAAAAAAAAAATGATGTATGACTGAGTCTTACAGATTCAGAAAATATAAAATTTTTGTTTTGTTTTTGCAGTGCTGGAAGCTCAAACCCTAGAGTCCTAGGCAAGTGCTCTACCGTCAAGATACATATCCTCTTTGCCAAAAAGCTTTTGTAGATAGATAGATATCTTCATATGTATATACATACACTCATATTTTCATTGAAAAGAGCTAGATAAAAAATGGAACCTTCAGAAATGGTGCTGTGGCTCAAGTGGTAGAGCGCTCACCTTGAGCTGAAGATCACAGGGACAGCACCCAAGCCCAGAGTTCAAGCCCTACGACCGACCAAAAAAAAAAGGAACTTCCAAGCATAAAATATATTAGGCTAAAATTCTGCAAATAAAGAAAAATAGGAACCAGATCAAGGAGATTTTTTAAAAATCATGGCAAATTTCAGAATAATTAAAGCAAAAGCTGGGCTGAGAGTGTAGCTGAAAGGTAGAATGCTTACCTAGCAAGCTCAACTATCAGGTTAAATCCCCAGTATTATTTAAAAAATTAAAACTCTCTCCCACGGTATAACCCCTGCTTTCACTGTATCTGATGTTGGTATAATTTGTGGAGGGGAAGGGAAAAAAATCGTTTAAATAGGGATACAGGTAGACCCATTGCAACAATGAGATGTCCTTATGTCGAAAAACAAACTTTACAACTTTGGCCGTGGGGGGGGGGGGGACAGGGAGATGGGATGGAAAGGGGAAACAAAGGAGGAGGCAACAATGCTTGATAAGAAATGTACTCCTGTTGGGAGTAGTGGCTCACGCCTGTAATCCTAGCCGCTCAGGAGGCTGAAATCTGAGGATCAAGTTCAAAGCCAGCCAGCCCCAGCAAGGAAAGGAAAGTCCATGAGACTCTTATCTCCAATAAACCACTAGAAAACCAGAAGTGGAGCTGTGGTTCAAGCGGTAGAGCACTCGTCTTGAGCTGAAGAGCTGAGGGACAGTGCCCAAGCCCAGAGTTCAAGCCCCAGGACTTAACAAAAAAAAAAAGAAAGAAATGTACTCATTACCTTACCCATGTAATTGTAACCCCTCTGTACGGTATTTCCACAATTAAAAATAAATAAATAAATAGAAATAAAGTTTGTTCACACTTTCATAGCTGTGATCATGGAATATTGTTATAATAATTGTTTTCCACTAAATATACTTTAAAAGTATAGGGTTGGAGGTATGGCTCAAATGGTAGAGTATCTGCCTAGCAAGAATGAGGCCCTGAGTTCAAACCCCAGTAACTCAACCACAAAAAAAAAAAACATGAAATAAGCTGAGCTCTGATGGCTCACACCTTGTTACTCAGTAGGCTGAGATATGAGGATTGTGGTTCAAAGCCAGCCTGGGCAGCCAAGTCCCCATTAGACTCTTTTCTCCAATTAACCACTCAAAAAATCCAGAAGTGGGGCTAGGAAGGTGGCTCAGTGGTAGAGTGCTTGCCTAGCATGCATGAAGCCTTAGGTTGATTCCTTAGTACCACATAAACAGAAAAGGCCAGAAGTGGCACGATGGCTCAAGTTGTAGAGCACTAGCCTTGAGCACAGAGAGGCTTAGGGACAGTGCCCAGGCCCTGACTTCAAGCTCCAGAACTGGCAAAAAAAAAAGGGGGGGGAGGGGGGACGACAACCTAAAACATCTTCCTAGCAAGTGAAAAGTCCTGAATTTAAAACCCTGTATTGGGGCTGGGAAGGTGGCTCAGTGGTAGAACGCTTGCCTTGTATGCATGAGGCCCTGGGTTCCATTCCTCAGCACCACATAAGCAAAAAGAAAAAGCCGGAAGTAGCGCTGTGGCTCAAGTGGTAGAGCGCTAGCCTTGAGCTGAAGAGCTGAGGGACAGCACCCAGGCCCAGAGTTCAGACCCCACAACCAGACCCCCCCCCCGAAAAAAAACCTGTATTGCTGAAAATATATATTTATTAATTAAAGTAAATAAATGATGATAATTTAGCCAAACATCAGTGGTATATGTCTGTAGCTCCAGCTATTTGAGAGTCCAAGGCAAGAGGACTAGGCTAATCTATGCAACACAGCAAGACATAAAACACGCACACACACATACACACAAAAATTGAATACAATCAATCAGACAGATTAAGAGAAATTCAAGAGCAAAAATATAAAGAAACCCACTTTATGCTGTCCTTTTGAAGAAATAAATGACAACTAGATCACTGAAAAAAAAGTAAAACTCAGCATTTTGGGCATTTTTAGGCCTGGGTGACTCAAGTCTATAATGCTAGCAGGCAAAAATTCAAGAGACTCTTATAATCTCCACAATCTTGAGCAAAAAAGCAACAAGAGTATAAGACCCTGAGTTCAAGCCCTATTACCAGAACAAAAAGCAAAAACAAAACAAAGTTCAGGTTCCTACAACCTAGTAAAAATGAAAACACAACCTACTAGAGCCTCTGAAATACATTAAAAGCAGTGCTAAGACAAAAACACATAGCTATGAGAGCCTACTTAAAAAAAAAGAGAGATGGCTCTCAAATAAATAATCTATTGATGCAAGAACAAGCCAAATCTAAAATGAGCAGAAAAAAATAATAAAGGTTGAGGCTGAAATTAAGACTAAAAAAATGATACGAAGAACCAATGAAACAGAAGATTGGTTCTTTGAAAAAATAAGTAAGACTCATAAACCCTTAGCTAATTTAAACAAGAGACTCACATCAATAAAACTCGAGATGAAAAAGGGAATATCACCTCAAATACCAAGGAAATACAAAGGATCATGAGGGAAGGAATATTTTGAAAACCTATAATCACATAAACTGGAATATCTGTATCTAAATATAATTGATTTACCAAAATTGAGCTAGATCTTTAACAAGTAATAAGTTTGAAACAATAATAAAGAACTTTCCACCAAAAAAAAAAAGCCCAGGTCCAGATGAATTCACTGCTGAATTCTATCATCTTTTAAAAAACTAATACCAATCCTCCTAACTTTTCCATGAGATAAAATGAGAAAGAAGCTGTGCTAGTGGCTCATGCCTGAAATCCTAGCTACTCAGGAGGCTGAGATCTGAGGATGGTGGTTTGAAGTTAACCAGGACTTAACCAACCCGTGAGACTGTTATCTCCAATTAACCACTCAAAAACCAGAAACAGTGCTGTGTCTAAAGTGGTAGGATGCTAGAATTGAAAATAAAGAGACTCAGGAAGAGCACCCAGGCCCAAAGTTCAAGCTCCACAACCAACAACCAAAAATATAAAAAAGAGAAAGAAGTCTACCAAACTCAGTCTATGAAGCAAGTATTTCATTTATTCTACAACTAGACAAAATGTGACCCCCCCCCAAAAAAAAGAATCATAGACCAATCTCTCTGATAAACATTGATGTAAAAATTCTCAATATAATTCTAGCAAACCAAATTCAACAATATATTCAAAAGTTCATACACTATGATTATGCTGGTTTCATCCTTAGAAATACAAGGGTAGTTTAACATTTGTAAAGCAATAAATGTAAATGCATCACATAATCAGGATCAAGAACAAAAATCACATGATCATCTCAACACAGAAAAAGCCTTGACATTATTCCTTTTATGGTAAAAAGCTCTGAGGAAACCAGGATGTATATAAACTTAAAAAAGGCTACATATGGGGCTGGGGAGGTGGCTCAGTGGTAGAGTGCTTGGCCTTGCATGCATGAAGGCCCTGGGTTCAATTCCTCAGCACCACATAAGCAGAAAAAGCCGGAAGTGGCGCTGTGGCTCAAGTGGTAGAGCGCTAGCCTTGAGCTGAAGAGCTGAGGGACAGCGCCCAGGCCCAGATGGTAGAGTGCTAGCCTTGAGCTGAAGAGCTGAGGGACAACGCCCAGGCCGAGGCGATGGGCCTGGGCGTTGTCCCTCAGCTCTTCAGCTCAAGGCTAGCGCTCTAGATGGGCCTGGGCGCTGTCCCTCAGCTCTTCAGCTCAAGGCTAGCGCTCTACCACTTGAGCCACAGCGCCACTTCCGGCTTTTTTCTTTTTGCTTATGTGGTGCTGAGGAGAACCCAGGGCCTCAGGCATGCAAAGCAAGAGCTCTACCACTGAGCCACCTTCCCAGCCCCAACAATTATTTTCTTAACATGACTTTTTTCTCAATTGTGGGGCTTGAACTCAGGGCCTTGGCTCTGTCTCTGAGCTCTCTTGCTCAATGCTAGCGCTGTTTTTGAGTGGTTACCTGGAGGTAAGAGTCTCATGGGGATTTTTCTGTCCAACTGGCTTTGAACCTCCATTCTCCGATGTCAGCCTCCTGAGTAGCTAGAATTATATGCATGTGCCACAGAGCCAGCTTAACTTGACTCTTAACTGCTCAGAAAACAAGAATAAGCATTGACAGATAACATCAAATTAGTTTCTGCAGAACAAAAGAAACAATTACCATAACTGAGACAAAATAACCAACAAAAACTGGGCCAGAGGCACAGTTCAAGTGGTAGAGCATCAGCAAACCTAGCAAACTCTTAAGTTCAAACTCCAGTACTGCACAAAAAGAAAACAAGAATTTTTCTAGAAAGTGGCACTGTGGCTCAATGGCTTAGATGTGCACATCATGAGCACACACACAGTTCTGGGGCTTGAATTTAGTCCTGGGTGCTGCCCCTGAGCTTCTTTTGCTCAAGGTTAGCATGCTATCAACTTGAGCCACAACTCCGTTTTTGGGTTTTTGGTAGGCTTTATTGAAGGTAAGAATGAATCTCATGGACTTTCCTGCTTGGGCTGACTTTGAACTGAGATTCTCATATCTCAGCCTCTTGAGTAGTTAGGATTACAAGCATGCGCTTGGCTATAAAGTATTTTTTGAAGGTATCTATCTGTGAGAAAAATTTTATGCACCTACAGAACAATTTCTTTTTTTTGCGGGGGGGGGGGGTCCAGTCGTGGGGCCTGAACTCTGGGCCTGGGCGCTGTCCCTTAGCTCATCAGCTCAAGGCTACATCTCTGAGCCATAGCACCACTTCCAGCTTTTTTCTTTTTGCTTATGTCGTGCTGAGGAATCAAACCCAGGGCCTCATGCATGCAAGGCAAGTGCTCTACCACTGAGCCACCTTCCCAGCCCTACAGTACAATTTCAAACCAAAATCTAGAACTAGTAATAAAAAGGGAAATGAAGCTGGGCATCGGTGGCTCACGCCTGTAATCCTATTATAGAAGCTGAGATCTGAGGATCACGGTTAAAAGCCAGCCAGAGCAGGAAAGTCTGTGAGACTCTTATCTCCAATTAACCATCAGAAAACTGAAAGTGGTACGGTGGCTTAAGTGGTAGAGCGCTAGCCTTAAGCTGAAGAGCTAGGAACAGTGCCCAGGTTCAGAATTCAAGCCCAAGATTGCAAAAAAAAATAAAATAAATAAATAAACTGTGCTGCTTAGAATAGGTAACCAACAAATTACATCCAAAACCAAACTAAAAAGAAAGTTTCTGTGTAAATATTGAGATCAAAATAGAAAGAAATATATTTACAGAGGCAAGTATGCACTGACTGAGATTTGAAAGAAGAGTACAGGGTGGCGAAAGTAGGAGCAAAATATAATTGAATAAGTGGGCTGGCCTTCTGTTGGTAATTGTAACCCAGGTGATGGTTTTATGCTATTCTTCATTTCTGTTATTTGGAAAATATAGTACAACATGGTGACTGTGGTTAATAACAAATATAGTATATTTTTTAAAATTCTTAGGACAGGAGGTATGGTTCAATGACAGAGTACCTGTCTAGAAAGCACAAAGCCCTAAGTTCAAACCCCACTGCCACCAAAAATTACTCTCATCCAGCTTTGGTATCTCACACTTATAATCTAGCTTCTCAGGAAAGAGACATAAGGATGGTGGTTTGAAGTCAGCTTATCAAGTCCATGAGACTCTCATCTCCAATTAATCACCAAAAAGCCACAAGTGGAGCTGTGCCTCAAGTAGTATAATGCTAAACTTAAGCACAGGGCAATGGCCAGGCCCTGAGTTTAAGCCCCAGGACCAGCACTACTACTAAAAAAAAAAAAAAAATGCTGAGAGGGACTGGGAAGGGGGCTCAGTGGTAGAGTGCTTGCCTTGCATGCATGAGGCCCTGGGTTTGATTCCGCAGCACCACATAAGCAGAAAAAGAAAAAGCCAGAAGTGGTGCTATGGCTCAAGTGGTAGAGCGCTAGCCTTGAGCTGATGAGCTGAGGGACAGCTTCCAGGCCCAGAGTTCAGGCTACACGACCAGGAAAGAAAAAAAATGCTGAGAGTAGGAAAGTGTTCTCAATTACAGAAAGAAAGAGAAAGAAAGGAAGAGAGAAAATATGAGGTAATACTTATATCAATTAGCTAGACTGAAGTATTTCAAAATATATATATTTCAAAACATACTGTTATACAAGATAAAAATACTGCATAAAATTTTATGTCTATTTAAAATAATATTCTTAGGTGAATGACAAAGCATTACATTTCAGTACTATAACAGATGCCAAAATACTCTCAAAGAAATATGTGTAGCCTTAAAAGCATTTTTAGAAAATCAGAAAAACTGACTTTATTTTTCTATTCCAGTGAATTATAGAATCACCTTACCAAAGTCCATATAAAATCCCAACAGAATTTTTATTGGGATTTCATTAAGCTGGCAGACTAATTTGGGAAAAACTCAGTAGCAATCTAGGGCATCAACATTTATAATACAAAGACCAGTTTCTAGATTCTTTTTCTTTTTAATATTTATTTTTTGGTTTGTTTTTGTGGGAGAATGGAACCAAAGGGCTCATGCATGCTGAATATGCACTCTATCACTGACTATACATATGTATACATACATATACACATATACAATGCCAGGATTAAATCTAGAGCCTTAAACATGCTAGGCAAGTATTCTACCACAGAGCCACATCCCAGAAAAAATGATTTTCATCTTTTCTTTTTTGCCAGCCCTGGTGCTTGAACTCAAGGCCTGGACACTGTCCCTGAGCTTTTACTCAGCACTCTACCAATTGAGCCACAGCACTACTTCTGGCTTTTTCTGTTTATGTTGTACTGAGGAATCAAAACCAGGGCTTCATGCATGCTAGGCAATCACTCTACCACTAAGCCACAATCCCAGCCCCTCATCTTCTCTGATGATTTATTTCAAAAGCATTTTCTTATGACTGTCAATATGCCTCATCCTATATATTATGAAAGACAGTATTTTCATTATTATCTATTTTGGAATAATTCACATGACTTTTTTTCCTTAGCATTTTTTGGCATTTTTTTCTTTTATAGGCATTTCTTAAATTTCAATTGTACAGTAAGACTATTGGTTTTCCTTTTGTTTATTTTTGGTAGTAGTTAGGTGATACTGAGGAATAAACTCAAGGTTCAATCTTCTTTGTGTGTGTTGGTCCAGGTGTTTGAACTCAGAGGTTTTTTTTTTTCCCTCAAGGCTGGCACTCTACCACTTTTGAGCCACAGTTCTACTTTTGGCTTTTTTGGTGGCTAATTGGAGATGAGTCTTATAGACTTTTCTGCCCAGGCTAACTTCAAATTGCAATCTTCAGATCTCAGCCACTTGAATAGCCAGAATTACAGGCAAGAGCCACCAGTGCTCTCAGGGTTCAATCTAGCTAGGCAAATGCTCTATCATTTGAATGACTCTGGCAGCCTTTTTTGCCTTGGTTGTTTTTCTGATAGTGTCCCATGTTCTTTGTCCTCACCCCTCCTTTTGTTACTTTTACTATTTTGTGAACTGAATGCTATCTGTCACTGCTTTTTTACATTTGTTAAGGCTTTATCTGGGCCTTGTTTACAGGCAAATGCTATGCTGTCTTCACCAAAGAACGTATTCAATACATTTTTTTGTCCGTGATGACTGAATTCTTTTTGGTCATCTTAAATGTGTCATAATTTATTATCCATTTTCCTTTTGTTGAATTGGGGGTTATTTGGATCCACTTTAAATTCATCTATTATTAATTTAGTATCCCAGGTGAAATAAATTGAAACCTAGAATATAAATGATTTATTTGGGGGCTAGGAATGTGGCTCAGTGATAGAGTGCTTGCCTTGCATGCATGAGGCCTTGGGTTCAATTCCTCAGCACCACATAAGCAGAAAAAGCCAGAAGTGGTGTTATGGCTCAAGTGGTAGAGCACGCTCCTTGAGCTGAAGAGTTGAGGGACAACACCCAGGCCCAGAGTTCAGACCCCATGAACAACAACAAAAAAAAGCGACTTATTTGTATACTTTCATTGGCCATCCTTAAATTATTAAGAGATTTAACCACAACAGATGTGGAAGCTCATGCCTATAATCCAAATACTAGGGAGGCAAAGACAGGAAGATCATGAACTACATAGCAAGAGCCTGTCTCAAGAATATATAAATTATAGATTTAGGTACATAACTAGTACAATGAACTTACTATCATCATAATAAATTGAACAGTATCCCTAAATTATGCAATCTATAGGACTATAGGACTTTTTGCTTCCTCTTCCTGTATCTTATACTCATTCTGTTATGATAACCTAGAATTTCATTCCTAATTATTGAATTATATAATACTTTTTTTTTTTTGCTGGTCCTGGGGCTTGAATTCAGGGCCTAAGTGCTTGAGCTTCTTTGTGCTTAAGGCTATAGGGCCACCAGCTGAGCCACAACACAGCTAGGGTTACAGAAGTGAGCCACCAGTGCCCAACTTCATAATACCTTAAGCATTGAAAAAATACCTTCCTTTCGTCTTTGATACTTTTTGTTGGTGGTGGTGGTGGTGGTCGTCATGGGGCTTGAACTCTGGGCCTGAACGCTATCCCTTAGCTCTTCAGCTCAAGGCTAGTGCTCTACCACTTGAGCCACAGTGCCACTTCCGGTTTTTTGTTGTTTGTTTTTTTTTTTATCCATTGTGGGGCTTGAACTCTGGGGTTGGGTGCTGTCCTTCAGCTCTTCAGCTCAAGGCTAGCACTCTACCACTTAAGCCACAGTGACACTTCCAATTTTTTCTGCTTATGTGGTGCTGAGGAATTGAACCCAGGGCCTCATGCATGTGAGGCAAGCACTCTACCACTGAGCCACCTTCCCAGCCCCTCACTCCTGGTTTTCTGAGTGGTTTATTGGACCTGGGCTGGCTTAGAACCATGATCTTCAGATCTCTGCCTCCTGAGTTGCTATGATTACAGGTGTGAGCCACCAATGACTGGCTTTGGTCTTTGATACTTTTACTGAATTTTCACCTTAAAATAATTTGGTCTTTTTTTTTCTTTCTTGCCAGTCCTGGGCTTGAACTCAGGGCCTGGGTGCTGTTCCTGAGTTTCCTTCTGTTCAAGGCTAGTGCTCTACTACTTGATCCACAGCTCTACTTTCAGCTTTTTCTGAGTAGTTTATTGCAGATAAGAGTCTCACAGACTTTCCTGCCCAGGCTGGCTTGGAACCAGAATCCTGGATCTCAGCCTCTTAAGTAGTTAAGATTACCAGCACCCAGCTTGCTCTTTTAATTTTAAGGGATCTGAGTCCTATAACTTTGATGGTAATTTTCTTGCTGAAAATTGTACAGGATCCTGTTTTTCCTGTGGTTCTCTGAAACAATGCAGCTATGTCTTTTTAATTCACTAAGGATTCTCAATCTTCATCTATATGGAAATGTACTTTGTTTCAACAATTTCTCCTTTTATCTCATTTGTTCTTTGTATATATGTGTGCCTAAGTCTGCACATGCCTGTCTCTGTGTGTGTGTTGTATTTGTTTTTTGTTTTTTTTTTTTGGGGGGGGGGGTCCGGTCGTGGGGCTGGAACTCTGGGCCTGGGCGCTGTCCCTCAGCTCTTCAGCTCAAGGCTAGCACTCTACCACTTGAGCCACAGTGCCACTTCCGGCTTTTTTCTTATGTGGTGCTGAGGAATCGAACCCAGGGCCTCAGGCATGCAAGGCAAGTGCTCTACCACTGAGCCACCTTCCCAGCCCGTTTTTGTTTTTGTTTTTGCCAGTCATGGTGCCTGAACTCTGGGCCTGGGCACTGTCCCTCAGCTCTTCAGCTCAAGGCTAGTGCTCTACCACTTGAGCCACAGCACTACTTCCAGCTTTTTCTGCTTATGTGGTGCTGAGGAATAGAACCCAGAGCCTCATGCAAGGCAAGCACTCTACCACTAAGCCACCTTCCCAGCCCCTGTGTTGTATTTGTTTTGAGACAGGGTCTCACTAGCCTAGACAGGCATGGAGTGACAGTCCACCAGTCTCCCAAGTGATAGGATTGTAGGTGTGTGCCATCATGTCCAGCTTTATAAAGTTTAATAAGGTGTTTATAGATTTGGGTGATGGACGTATAGCTCAGTGTAGAACATATGCACAGGACAAACTGAGATCTTGAGTCAGCTTGGGCTGTATATTAAGTCCTAGAGCACCCTAGACTGCAAAGTAAGATCCTGTATTTAATTTTTTTAATTCATAAATAGAATATTTACATTTCATGGTCTCATTTATGAGTGGGAAATATGAATGCCTTGAATTTTTCTTTTACTGACGGTACAGGGGTTTGAACACAGGGTCAAGTATTCTAACTCTTAAACCACACCCTCAGACCTCTGAAGTTTTCAATATATAACTTGAAAATATTATTCAATTTGCAATACTGTACTTTGTATACAAAATAGAGCCAGGCACCTATGGCTCATGTCTGTAATTCTAATTCAGGAGGCTGAGAGCTGAGAGTTGAGGATCACAGCCTGAGCAGGAAAATCCATGAGACTCTTATCTTCAATTAAGCACAAAAAAAAGCCAGAAGTGAAGCTGTGACTCAAGTGGTAGGGCACTAGCCTTGAGCAAAAAAGCTTAAGAACCCAAGCCCTGAGTTCAAGTTCCAGGACTGGTGCGTGCGCACACACCACACACACCACACACCACACACACACACACACACACGCACACACACGCGCACACACACACGCACACACACGCGCACACACACACACACACACACACACACGCTGTACTTTGTATACAAAATAGAAAATAAGAAGCCTGGCAATGGTAGCTAATGCCTGCAATCCCAGCTACACAGGAGGCTGAAATATGAGGATCATGATTCAAAGCCAGCCCAAGCAGGAAAGTCCATGACTCTTATCTCCAATAAACTTAGAAAAGGCCAGATGTGGTACTGTGGCTCAAGTGGCAGAACACTAGCCTTGAGCCAAAGAGGCTCAGGGGACAGCACTCCAGGTTGAGTACAAGACCCAAGACCAGCAAAAAAAAAGAGGAAGAATAAAGAAAATTAAAAAAAAACAACACTATGACAGCAGAGTGTACAGCAGGAATTATCAAACAAACCATATGCCTACTTAAACTGCCAACATTTCAAACAATAGCCTGGCTTACTCTATTATACAATCACAGTACTACAGAGCACAGAATTAAACTGCAAAAGCCCAAATGACATACTACAATCGCATTATATATTCTGTAGGAAGAAACTAGCTTTCAAATTAAAATATTTTAGGGGATATAGCTCAGTAGTGGAGTGCTTGCCTAGCATGGTAGTTCTAGTCCAAGATCTGAAAAAACAAACAAAACATCTAGTTGTGTGCCAGTGGCTCACAACTAGAACCCCCCCCCCGCAGCTACTCAGGAGGCTGAGATCTGAGGATCACGGTTCAAAGCCAGAGCAGGCTTATTTCTAATTAACTACCAAAAAAGCCAAAAGTGGAACTTTGGCTCAAGTGGTAGAGTGCT
>NW_012267253.1:3823382-3832722 GCF_000151885.1 Dipodomys ordii | reverse complement strand
AGGGAGGGAGGGAGGGAAAGAGAGAGAGAGAGAGAGAGGGAGGGAGAGGGAGGAAGGAAGGAAGGAAAGAAGGAAGAAAGGAAGGAAGGAAGGAAGAGAGAGAAGAAATAAGCCACACAAAAATACTAATATTATACATTTATTTTTCTTTAAATAAAAAACTGCAGGAAGATATTGTAAAGAGGGTCTTACAATGTAGCTTAGTTGGTTCTAGAACTAACCACGCTCCTGCCTCACCTTTCCTTCTGTTGGAATTACAGAAATGCACTATTATACCTAAATTCTTAAAATTTACATCACATTTTCCATTTTGGGCTGAGGATTAATCGTAGAAACTCTAGTTAAGCACATAACTCAACCACCAAGCTACATATTCAGGCTCTAAAGCACTTTTTTTCAGTGTGTTGTTCTTTTGAAAAATCAAAGGGCTAAAAATCTATCAACAATGACTAGGAAATAACACAATCATAATCATACTGCAGAAAAAAACCCACTATGTTTTTAACCATAAGAATTCTAGGCCATGTGGTGGTGGCTCACACCTGTACTCCTAGCTTGTTTTTAATTTAAGTTATTGTAGAGGTGATATATAGAGAGGTTACAGTTAAGTAAGGTACTGAATCCATATCTTTTAACCAGTGTTACTCCCTCCCTAGTTTTCTCTTGTCCCCTCCCTCTCCCCCCTCCTTTTCCCCATGATTAACCAGCAGAAAACCAGAAGTGGTAATGTAGCCCAAAATGGTAGAGCACTAGTTTTGAGCAAAAGAACTCAGGCACAGCAACCAAGCCCTGAATTCAAGCCCCATGACCACCACCAACAACAAAAAGAACTCTGGTATCTAATACCACTTTGTACTTTTTCTTTGTACTTTATGTGCATATACACCTAATACTATAAATATATCATAATTAATTCTTGTAATACAAATCAAAATATTACCCAGTTTTCTTTTTCTCACATCTTTATTAGTACCTATTAATTATATAATATGGGAGATTTTGTTGTATCATTTTCCATACATGAATAATTTGGCCATATTCATTCTCACTATTTTCTTGAATTTTTGTTTGTTTTTGAAGATAGAGTCTCAATATGTAGCCTCAAACTTTTGATATTCCTCCCTCAGATTCCAAAGTGCTGGGAATATAGCAATGTGCCCCCATACCCAATGCAACCAATATTTACATATATTTTTTTTTTATAGTACTAAGGTCTGAACTCAGGGCCTTATGTTTGCTGGGCAGGACCTCTACCACTTGAACTACACACCCAACTCTATTTCTCTTTCTCCTACCTCCTTTTTAAAAAATCTTTCTTACAGTTTTTCAAAAATGAGTTTTATACCCAGTTGTTTGAAAAGATAAAAATGCCTCCAAAATATCAATGAAGTATAAATTTCCTCATATTTGTATCCTCAGAAAACTGAGAACAGGACATTGTCCTTTGTATGTGTTCTCATAAGACTTCTACTTCAATTTTTTTTTTAATCAGTGTTGGGGCTTGAACTTGTGGCCTAGGTGCTGTCCCTGAGCTCTTTCACTCAAGGCTATCACTCTACCACTTTGAGCCACAGTGCCACTTCTGGTTTTCTGGTGTGACTAATTAGAGATTAAAAAGTCTCATGGACTTTCCTGCCTGGGCTTGCTTTGAACCATGATCCTCAGATCTCAGCCTCCTGAGTAGCTAGGATTATCGGCCTGAGCCACCAGCACTAGGCTGAACATTTTAATTATTTAATAAAATTCTAGGGGGCTGGGAAGGTGGCTCAGTGGTAGAGTGCTTGCTTTGCAGGCATGAGACCCTGGGTTCGATTCCTCAACACCACAAAAGCAGAAAATGCCGGAAGTGGCGCTGTGGCTCAAATGGTAGAGCGCTATCCTTGAGCTGAAGAGCTGAGGGACAGTGCTCAGGCCTGGAGTTCAGGCCCCATGACTGACAAAAATAAAATAAAACAAAATTCTATATGATATAACCTAAAAAAGTTAAGTGGAGCTGGAAGTATAGCTCAGTAATAGAGCACTTGACTAGCAGGCAAAAAGGCCTTGAGCAACCTCTAGCAGGGGGAGGGGAAAAGATACATATATACATCAATCCAAATGTCACAAAAAAAAAAAAAACCCTGTTTCTATTTAAAACAGAAGGAAAGCAGGCACTTCTAATTCTAGTGCCTCTAATCCTCATGAGGCTGATTTCTGAAGATTACAGTTCAAAGTCAGCCCAGTTAGATAAATCTTCAAGATTCTTATCTCCAATTAACCAGCAGAAAGCCAAAATTGGAGGTATGGCTCAAGTATAGCACTGAGTTGACTGGAAACACAGAGCAAGAGCACAAGGCCCAGATGGAGTTCAAGCCCTAGTACTGGCACAAAACACACACACACACACACACACACACATATTAAAAGCAAATATTTCACATAATTAAAAGGAAAATGTTTCAGGTTACAATTTTTTCTCATATCAAAAACACAAGATTTAAACATTTTTTGGCCTAAGAGAAAGACATTTAACTTACTAGCATGCTTGTCCGCAAGCATTATAAGCGTGTTGGAAATATCTCGTCGTCTATAAAAGCACACTACTTTTGCTTCCACGTTGCCACTTGCAGTCTAAGAAATAAGAAAATAAGTTATGTGGGAGCTGGGAAGTGTGACAAAGCACGTCCTTAGCATTCATAAGACCCATGGTACAATTTTTCATATGAACTGTCAAATAACTTATTGAATGAACTGGATACAGGATAATTACAAAATCAGGGTTTATTTTATTTTTATTTTTTGGTTGTGGGGCTTGTATTAAGGACCTGGGCACTGCCCCTTGAGCTTTTTGCTCAAGGCTAGTGTTCCAACACTTTGAACCAAAAAGCTACTTCCAGTTTTCTAGTGGTTAATTGGAGACAGGAGTTTCATGGGCTTTCCTGCCCAAGCTAGCTTTGAACAATGATCCTCAACTCTCAGCCTCCTGATCAGCTAGCAAGGCAGGGTTCCAAACATAAGCCACAGACCCGGCTTAAGATCAACTTCAATACTGTTTCAACTACAACTACAAGATAACCAGAGACAGTAGTATTTGTCCAGGTTCTTAGTAAGAAACTACAATGTCAAATATACAAAAACTTACTGGCATCAATTATATCACTGTGATGGTATCAGTTTAATGATTACAGCCAGAGATAGTTAGTTGTGATCAGTCTTAAGAAATCAGTCTTCAAATTTTAAAAGCCACATATAATTTATGACATTTGAACCTATCTTCTCCAAACAAATCCCCAGAAAACAAAAGCTAACTATAAAACCACCCAGAGTCTCCCCTAAACATCCACACTCAACTTAAAGTAAACCTCTATAAGTGGCAGCAGCCTTTATACAAAATGGAGCAAATGACCTAAAAAGGCACCCATCCTCCACCCCAAGGAGATATGAGTCCACATAGACAGTATTCTTAGTAGTACTTATTGCTATCTTCCCATATGAAAGTATTAAAAGCCTTCAGTTATGAACACTAAAGCTCTTATTCCTTTTTGACTGTAATCTAGAATACAATCAATATTCAGTGAGGTTGTAATTTACTGCAGCTGAGGCCCAGGCTCTTATCCTCCTATTCTCTATGAATTCTGAGAATTTTCAAGAGGGTCAATCATTTATTACAAAGTTCTTCAAAAAACACATAGATTACACTAAAATGCTACTGTAATTCTCAGTTGCTAACAAATTTGAGAGTATGTTTTCAGAATTTCTCTAGGCTTACAGGTATATTAAAACAAAAAGAATTAAGAATATCTGCCCTGTAATAAAGTTGTCAATTTTATGAAGTTCAGCAGCAGTATTTCAGAGTGAGGAATGGCACTGTGAAAATATTGCCCCCTTAAAACTGAAATCATGAGCCGGGCGCTGGTGACTCACGCCTGTAATCCTAGCTACTCAGGAGGCTGAGATCTGAGGATCATAGTTCAAAGCCAGCCCAGGCAGGTAAATAGTGAGAGTCTTATCTCCAATAAACCACTCAGAAAACCAAAAGTGGACAGTGGCTCAAGTGGTAGAGCACTAGCCTTGAGCTGAAGAGCTAAGGGACAGAGTTCAGGCCCAGAGTTTAAGCCCCATGACCAACAACAACAACAAAAAAAAAAAAACCCTGAAATCATATTAAATTCCTAACCAAAATGTTGCTATATTTCATAATACACTGATCAAACACATTCTTCAGAAGTAACTATCTAGTAATCTGCTAAATGAACAGGCAGGCAAATATTTCTAGGTAGATAAATTCTATCCATGACTTCAACTACAAATCTCATTATTAGGGGTTCTCCCATTCCCCCAAACAGGGATGCTCTACAACCATTTTTAAATTCTGATTTAAACCTGCTTGAGAGATAGAGACATATTTCAAAATAAATATTTTCTTTGGAGGAAAGCATGCTTGGATTCAATTCCTAGCACTAAAAAAAAAAAAAATCTCTTCTAGACCATGTACACAAGGGCCATCAGATAGTTTTTGCAACTGTGGTATATTATTCCTCTTTCTTATAGAAAATGCACACATTTATGCCAGAGGCCTCTCCTGAAATTTAATTATTCAAAAATGTTACACTGTCTAGTGCCAATCCACTACTGTTCCTAGTATATTTTTTAATGCATATAGGAATAGGAGGTGGATGTATTATTTAAAAATAAAAGTTAGCCAAGCCAGGTGCCAGTGCTCACACCTAGCTGAGATCTGAGGATCACAGTTCAAAACCAGCCAGGGGAGAAAATTCCATGAGACTCTTCTCTCCAATTAACCACTAGAAAACCGGAAGTGGCACAGTAGCTCAAGCAGTAAAGCACTCGCCTTAAGGAAGAGTGTGGGGATAACAACCAAGCCCAGAGTTCAAGCCCCATGACCAAAAAAAAAGCCAAGTGCCAGTGGCTCATGCCTATAATCCTAGGTACTAAGGAAGCTGAGATCTAAGGATCAATATTCAAAGCCAGCCCAGGCATGAAAGTCCACGAGACTCTATCTCCAAGTAACCACCAGAAAACTAGAAGTCGTTCTGTGGATCAAAGTGTAAAGCACTAGCTTTGAGCAAAAGACTTCAAAGACAGCACCCAGGCCCTGAGTTCAAGCCCCATAACAGATACAACAACAACAACAAAAAGTTAGTTTTGAACTGGGTATAGTAGTACATGCTTATAATTCCAGCAATAAGAAGGCTAAAGCAGAGGATAAGGACAAGTTTGAAACCAGCTAAGACCTCATTCAGAGACATTTTTTTTCTTTTCTTTTTTTTTTTTTTTGCCAGGCCTGGGGCTGGCAAAAAACTCAGGGCTCAGACTTCTTTTGCTTAAGGCTAGCACTCTACCACTTGAGCCACAGTGTCACTTCTGGGCTTTTTCTATTTATGCGGTACTGAGGAATGAAACCCAGGGCTTCATGTATGCTAGGCAAGCACTCTACCCCTAAACCACATTGCCAGCCCTAACAATTTCTTAAAAAAAAAAAAAAAAAGCTAGGCACTGAGGGCTAACACCTGTAATCCTAGATACTCAAGAGGCTGAGATATGTGAAGCACGGTTTGAAGTCACCCCTTCTAGAATGTTTGTGAGACACTGAAATAAATCTCCAATAAATTACCAAAAAAGCCAAAAGTAAAGCTGTGGCTCAAGTGGAAGAGCACTACTACCCTTGAGCAAAAGAAGCTCAGGAACCCTGAGTTCACATACCTGGACCTGCAACAAGAAGAATAACTAGCATTGATTTTAAGGAGCTAGATTGCAGCTAGGTAGTAGAGCACTTGTTTAGCATGTAAAAGGCCTTGGGTTTGATTAAAAAAAAAAAAATGGGCTAACACAAAGAATGAAAGAAGCTGGGCGCCAATGGCTCATGTCTGAAATTCTAGCTACTCAAGAGGCTGAGATCTCAAGATCATGGTTCAAAACCAGCTTGGACAGGAAAGACCATAAGACTCATCTCCAATTAACCAGTAGAAAACCAGAAGTGGTTCTATGGCTCAAAGTGGTAGAGCACTAGCCCTGAGCAAAAGAGCTTAGGGAGAGCACCCCAGGCCCTGAGTTCAAGCCCCATGACTGACATAAAAGAAGAATGAAAGACGATGAATATGCAGAAATGAATTGTTTAAATGTATGAAAACAGAAACTGTTGAAATTCTTTCAGAAAGGGAAAAGGGAGAGTAACAGAGTAAGGTTGACAAATATGAAATCCTTCACCAAAAAGGAATGTATGAGCCGGGCGACACTGGTTCATGCCTGTAACCCTAGCTAAGGAGACTGAGTTCTGAGCATCTCAGTTCAAAATCAGCCTGGGCAGGAAAGTCCACGAGACTCTTAGCTCCAATTAACCACCAGAAAACTGAAGTGGCACTGTGGCTCAAGTGGTAGAGTGCTTACCCTGAAGAACTCAGGGACAGTGTCCAGGCCCAGAATTCAAACCCCATGACCAGAAAAAAAAAAAAAAAAGTAATGTACGCTAATAAAATAAAATAAAACAGGCAGTAATGGCTCACATCTGTAAATTCTAGCTACTCAGGAGGCTGAAAACTGGGCAAGGCAGGAAAGTCCATGAGACTGTTGTCTCTAATTAGCTAGCAAAATGCCAGAAGTGGAGCTATAGCTCAAAAGGTAGCAAACTTAGCATTGACCAGAGAAAACTAAAGGACAGTGTCCAGGCCCTTAGTTCAAGCCCCAGAACCAACATAAAATAAACAAAATTATAGAAGTTACTTGAACTTCAAGACTCTACAAAGTGAAGAAATACAATACAATACAATAAAATACAATAAAAATGTTTAAAACCAGAGAAAGTAACTACCAAAAAAGTAAAAATATATTTATTTTTAATCTGGTTTTCTTTTGTTTATGTGGTACTGACGAATGGAACCCAGGGCTTCATGCGTGCTACACAAGCACTCTACCACTAAACCACATTCCCAGCCCCAAAAGAATATTAAGAATCTTACATATATAATACTAATATAAAACTATTTTCAGGGCTAGAAATGTGGCTTAGTGGTAGAGTGCTTGCCCAGCAAGCATGAGGCCCTAGGTTCCATTCCTCAGTACCACACACATAGAAAAGGCCAGAAGTGGTGCTGTGGCTCAAGTGGTAGAGTGCCAGCCTTGAGCAAAAGAAGCTCAGGGACAATGCCTAGGCCCTGAGTTCAAGCTCCAGGACTGGCAAAACACACACACACACACACACACAAAAAAAAAAAAAAAACTATTTTCAGAGTCTAGAACTAAAAGTAAAAATACTTATTGCTAGGCATGGTGGCTTACTCATGTAACCTTTGCTATTCAGGAGGCTGATATCTGAGGAATGAAGTTCAAAGCCAGACTAGGCAGGAAGTCCATGATACTCTCATCTCCAATTAACTACCCAAAAACTAGAAGTCGGACTGTGGCTCAAGTAGTATAGCACTAGCTTTGAGCAAAAAAAGCTCAAGGACAGCATCCAGATTCTGAGTTAAAACCCCAAGAACAGCACACATACAAAAAAAATTCTTTTACCCAATTATATTCAGTGGAATATAGTTTGCAATATTAGGATGAATAACAGTGTATACCTTGTTAAGTTCTTCTATTCTTCTGATTAGATATGGGTTGCTGGAAGAATTTTCAAAGTACACATAATCTGTAACCAAAGGAAGTTATAAAATTTAATCTTTTCAACAGGAAGTTCACATATGTCAATCCATAATTTTCTGTATTTGGCAATTAAGCAGTTATTTATTGGTAATGCAACCTTAATATATTGTCTCATGTGCCTACTACTCACAAACCTTTTTTTCTGGTATTTCCATTTCAATTAATATTCTGTTTTTTATTATTGTTTGCTTTTGTGCAAGTATTATGGCTTGAACTCAGAGCCTGGGCACTGTCCCTTAGTTTTTTCCACTCAAGGCTGTCTCTACCACTTGAGCCACACTCTACTTAACTAGAAATGAGTCTCATGAACTTTCCTTCTCCTTACTGGCTTCTAACCTGGACCCTCAGATCTCAGCCTTCTCAGTAGCTGGAATTACAGGCTTGAGCCACAGGATCTATACTTTCTTTGTAAGTCTTTTTTTGATGTTTTGTTTTTTTTTAAGATAGGCTGTTCCTATGTAGTTCAGGCTAGCTTTGAACTTGCTATCCTTTGTCTCAAGTGCAGGGATTAGTGGTGCCTGACATAACCATGGTGAGCATAATTCCTTTAGTAAACAAAAACATGGACACCTCTTCATCACTGAGTGATCAGGACTCACTACACTAGACTCATCCTCTAAATTTCTTCCACATCCTTTTCCCCTAATCCAATCTGCCCTGGAATATGCTTCTTAGGTCAAACTGTTGACCTAAGACAAATTCAGAGCAAGGATGTTTTAGCAACCCAACTTAAATTTCAATCACCCCAAAAAAAATTTTTTTAAGATCAGGTGAGCAGAGTTAAGGGAAGAGAAAGCTCAGTAGCAAACTTTTCCAAAGCTCTACCTGAGAAAATGAGGGGTCACTTGCTGAGGGGCAGTACTCTGTGGGATGATGTTGGACTATTTTCACTCTTTTAGCGTATTTACTTTAGATCCATTTAAGTTCATGCTACCAAAAAAAATCATTGCAAGATTTCAACCAAAAGCATACAAATACTCCACTCTCACAGGTTTACTGGAAACTTCCCACTTCGTGTGTGAGAGGTTGGACTGCATTGCTTAATGTCCACCCTGGTAGCTCTGCAAAGTGGCCTCATTTAGCCAGGCCATTCCCACCGCCATCCATCAGGAGCTCAGCTAATGGGCAGAGGAAGAGCAAGTCTCACTCACCAACACGCCACTCATCTGAATTATTATTTTACCAGCAAAGAGGGAGGAGGGCGTCGTGAGCAGGGAGAAAGTTTGTTTGACCTTATTTCTCTCTTCTGCAGAAGGCAGGGAAGGCAGACAGCAGAGCAAACGTCCAGGTTGCGCTCAACTCCCTCTCCACCGGCTGCGGGGCTCCCCGGCCCCATGCAACCCCATTCTTGAAGGGGGGGGTGGGAGGGGGGGTAGGTGGGCGACAAACCGAAGGGGGCAACCAGGAAGGGAAGGTGCAGGGCCCTGGCCCGGGGAACAGGCCTCGTCCAGCTGTGTCCCAGGCTGGGCCCATCGTCCCCGTCCCCGCCCCACACTGCCACCGCAGGGGGGGAGGGGGGCTGGGGGAGGGGGTGTCCCCCTCTATGCTCCCCCAAAGGCCAAGCGAGGAAAAAGCCACCCAGCCAGGGGTCCCGACGGGCCCGACTCTGACGGGGGGTTTCGTGGAAGGGGCATGTGTAATTCACCCCCCAGGGGAGAGGCCCGGCCCTGGGGGCCCGGGCGGGGCGAGGGGCCGA
>NW_012267253.1:3776088-3822896 GCF_000151885.1 Dipodomys ordii | reverse complement strand
GGGGGGAGGGGGGTCTAGCTGCTGGGTGGACCTGGGCCCCAAGCCTCAGCCTACACCCTCACGCACACACACCTACACCCTCACACTCGCACCGACCCGGCCCGCGGGGAGGCGCCTGAGGGTACCGGCCCCATTCTGAGAATCCTGCCACCTGCTTCCACCTCTGGGGAACCCCAGGATCCGTGACCTCGGGGGTCCCCCCAACCCCAGCACCCATCTCTGTGCAAACTCTCCGATGCAGTAGCTCTCTGGGGAAGCTGGAAGCCAAGGTTACCCAGGCGGCTTGAGGGCTGCGGGCCCCGAGGCCAGGAAGACCACACGTGCTCCAGCTTCCCCAGTTCCGAGACCCAGCTGCGGCCAGAGAAGAAAAACTGGCTCCCTCCCAAGTCCACCCTAACCGCCTTGGCAGGTCTGTGCATAGGCAGTTCACCCACACCTGGGCCTGACACAACGTCTTCCTGACACCCTGAGGCCCTGCCTCCAGACAGGCCCTATATACAGAGTGCTGAGAATGGAAAACAGAATTTTGTTAAGAGTGAGGGGAACACGGCCCCTACAATCCGTCACCGCCACCCAAAAAGGAAGAGATATTTCAGTCCGCTGATAAACAGATATTGTGTCTAAAGATTTTAAATGGTTTATTTCCCCATGCTAATTCTCTAGACAACCCCTGTTTTCACAAGAGGCTGTTGATTAGAACTCTGTGTGGCAGAACAAGTCTATAGTCCCAGCTGATGCAGGAAGATCCCCAGTTCAAGACCAGCCTGGACTACATAGACACTCAAAGAAAAGAAAAAAGAAAAGTAGAATCCATGACCGGTCTGATTATCCACAAATGAACACAAATAACTTTCCAAACTACACCCAGACATTGTTGCATAGTAAACATGAAGATGATCCTTGACTATTGTGAGTTGTTGGGAATGTCTAGTGATAGAATTATGTGCTACTGTGAGTTTGAGGCCTGTGCCAGAGTAGCAGGTGTCACCAGGATAAGTTAATTAATTAATTAATTAAGCTGATTGACTCTGTGATGTGATTTCTAACCTATAAGATAGGGACAGTAATTATACTCACAGATGTGCGAAGGATCAATTGTGATGGTATCTGAAAATGCTTTGTAAACCAGAAAGCATAAAGCACTATGCAAATAACAGGTGCCTGTTGCTTTTTTTTAACCCCAGAAAACTTTTGTGATCCCCAGTCAGATCTCCTGGCCCAGAGAAAGAAAAAATTTCCTGTGATACATACTTCATAGCTGTTGTTTATCATAACTCTTTCTGGAAATCCCACTAAAAATGTATCTAACATCACTCCCATTTCTGAGCTGACATACCAATAGGCAGAATAAGTCACCTAGAGTTATAGAACTGCCAAGGGTAGTAGAATTGTAATTCAGTCTTTACTTCTAGCCTAGAATACTATGAACCTGAAGTCTTTTCCCTAGCAAAAAAAAGACCGTCTGGAAACTTCAAGGAAATAGAGCACAGTTTCACAGTTCTACATATTTTCTCATTCATTTTTAATAAACAATTTCTCCTCCCTCAAAATATTTTTGTCTCTTTATTAGCTCATCTGCCTGTCTCATTTCCTCAGCTTTACAGTCCCTATGTTTGTGGTCATCACACTAACCATTGTAAATGTGTAAAAGGTGTCAACACACCCATCTCATATTCCCACTCACCTCCTTGAGATCAGCCTAATCAAAAAGACTTTTTTTTTTTTTTGTGGTCAGTCACAGGGCCTGGACACTGTCCCTGAGCTCTTCAGCTCAAGGCTAGCGCTCTACCACTTGAGCCACAGCACTACTTCTGGTTTTCTGGTGGTTTATTATAAATAAGAGTTTCACAGATTTTCCTTGGCCTTGAATCACAATCCTCAGATCTCAGCCTCCTGAGCAGGTAGGATTACAGGCGTGAGCCACGGGCAACTGGCCAAAAAGACTTTTATTACCAGCTTTAGAGATTTGGGCCAGAGGCATCTAGCAAGTAATGTCCATGCCAGAACCAAACTCCATTGCTATTCAATTTGTTTGTTTGTTTGTTTGTTTTGGGGGGTTGTGTTGTTTTATCCCCATGTTGGAGTTTGAACTTGCTCCCACTTAGCTTTTTCACAAGGCTGATACTAGATGATTTGAGCCATACCTCTACTTCTAGCTTTTTGTTGGTTAATTGTAAATAAGGGGATTATAGGTATGAGCCACCAACACTCAGCTTTATTCTATGTATTTAGCCTCTTTCACTTAAAACTCTCAGGCTGTTGTCCTTTGCTTAAATGGCCGCTCAGTATCTTAAAGAATAAATGCAAGTCACTAACCCCTCAGAGTTCTAAATCCTACAAAATATAACTAGTGATAGATACCTGCCTCAAAGGTTTTGGTAAAATTTACATGTGTAAAGTCTCTACCACATGTTGAAAACTTTATAATTTGTTAGTTCCCTTCTTTCTTGAGCTATTCTTAGTTTCTCAGACAATGTCAGAAATCCCAAGGCAAATCCAGCCATCCCATGGGTAAAATTTCTTGGCATGCTTAAAAAAAAGTATGTGGTAGAGACTTCCAGAGGCCCTAGGGAGTCCCCTTGGTGACTTTCCAGCTATTCTGCCTGTTAGTTGAAAGGAGGTGGATGCTTCAAAAAAGCTATGAGATAGAGTTTTGTGGTTTGCTTTTTATTTCAGCAGGGATGGAAATTTTATACTTGCAAAGAAACAAGGGTATGCTAGCCACAGTCTTAGAGCTTGTGATATTAAATCTAGCAAAGAAGCCTTGGGGGTCTAGAATGTAATTAATCTGAAGTCAGAGACCAGGCTAAGGATTGTAGGATTGTATCTTGTTAATGTTTTCTGTTCTCTCTCTCTTTCTCTCCCTCTCCTTTCTTTCTTTCCTCTTTCATCAACATATGTTGGTTTTTAGTAAAATTCTCTTGGAATAAGCCATGCTGTCTCAGATATTCTAGTGAGGTCCTGGGTTTTAAAGGTGGACCAATGAATGCCGGGGGCCAATGGCTCATACCTGTAATCCTAGCTACCCCGGAGGCTGAGATCTGAGGATCACGGTTCAAAACCAGCCCGGGCAGGAAAGACCATGAGAGTCCAATCTCCAATAAAACACCAGAAAACCGGAAGTGGCACTGCAGCTCAAGTGGTAGAGCGCTCGCCTTGAGCTGAAGAGCTGAGGGACAGCGCCCAGGCCCAGAGTTCAAGCCCCACAACCTAATAAATAAATAAATAAGGACAAATGAATCCCAGAAGAAAAGAAGGCATGTGACAGCAACAATCAAAAAGAAAGGAAACCAAGGCAAAGAGTTTTATCCTGCCGGGTGCCAGTGGCTCATGCCTATAACCCTAGCTACTCAGGAGGCTGAGATCTGAGGATCATGGTTCAAAGCCAGCCCAGGGTACTCTTATCTCCAATAAGCCACTAGAAAACCGAAAGTGGTGCTGTGGCTCAAGCAGTAAAGCACTCCCCTTGAGCTGAAGAATGCAGGGACAGTGTCCAGGTCCAAAGTTCAAGCCCTGTGACTGCCAAAAAAAAAGGAGTTTTATCCTTTCTCTGGTCAGCTACTGTACTACAAACATTATATCCAGATCAATTCCAGAAGGTCCTTGTTTTTTGGACACATGTCTTTTGAGATCCCATAGTTCCCTCAAGCCCACAGAGGGGAGCAAGCTCAGCCATTTGGTCTCTTGGTTTACATCACTTCCATGTCGTAGTAAAGGGATTGAATGGGGGACAATGGGGACAAGGGTGAGTCCTCAGATGGTTAATCTAATTGTCTTTGGTTTTCCCTATTTAGCCCACTGTGGATTTGAATGAGAGAAGGTTGTACAAATACAGGTAGGTTGTAGGTCAGGAGAAAGAATCCCAATGGGAAGTGTTGAAGGAACATACCAAGGAATGTTTGCAAGAATGAGTCAGAATGCAGCATAGTGTGACTCAGGGAGGGGAGGAGAGTGTCCAGGCTAGGAGGTCATATGGTAAGTTGGTGAAAGGCAGTAAGGACCTGGCTGAGAGCAGAGGCATTATGGGAAGTACATGTAGAAGAGTTGGGATTTCGGAGGAAGGAGCTGTTGAGTCTGGTGAATGGGGAAGTCTGGAGTGAAAGCATGGTAACAAGCCTTGTAAACCCTGAATGGAGAGGCAGGCAGAGATAAGTGGGCAAGAAGAGGGAAGAGAGTGAGCACATTCAGTGTGAGGCTTTACTTTGAAACATCCAGATAGAGCTTTCCTCTTTAGGAAATAGTTGGATGAACAAGCTTGGAGTTGAGGAGTGAGATCCTAACTTCTCCTTCTATGTCACCATCAGTCTACAAGCCCAGCCTGTCTGGTCTGAGTAAGCCAAACCTTGGCCCTAGGGAAAGAAGCTAGTTTCTTGAGCTCTCCAGTTTGGAATAGAAACAGGTTAAACAGGTTGGATTCAGAGGATCACAGTCCAGGTCCAAATGTGCAAATAGGCAGGGCATGGGCAGAGCCACACAAGTCACTGTCCAAGGCAGATGGTAAACCAAAGGGAAATACCCAGGGCTGACCACCTTGGGGCCAGTGAGCAAAATTCTAGCACACATTGACAGAGTTCTACCTCAATCTTCAATCCCTGTGGAAAGCAACTGTGGTGGGGCACAAAGGGGAGGAAAGAAGAATGGAAGAGAAGAGAAGAGAAAGAACAGGCTTGAAAAAAACAAATCTGATGAATTCTTACCTCAACCCCTTCCTTCTAAGATGGTGTAAAGGAATGCCCCCTTGATAACCTCTAGCCAAAAAAAAAATGCCTATGGGGGGGGGGGAGACTTAAACATGACTGACTTTATTTGAAAAAGAGGTCTTTGCAGACGTGACTAAAGATCTCAAGATGAAATCATACTGGATTAGGGTGAGCCATAAATCCAAGGATAAGTATCTGTGGAGGACACAGAACAAGAGAAGACATAGATAAGAACGTTTGGCGAAGGGAGTGGTAAGGATTGGAATTATGCAGCCATAGCCAAGGAATGCCACAGCTTGCCAGCCAGCACCAGATATTGAAGAAAGGCATGGAATGGATTTGTCCAACCTTGCAGAAAGAACCAACCTTGCCGACACCTTGATTTCCAGCTTCCCGCCTGCAGAACTGAAAGATAATAAATGTCTATTGTTTGAAGCCTCCCAATAGCTGTGGGAATTTGTTATGGCGGCACTGGGGAACAAATACAGATGGTACCCACCACTCTAAGTAAACAAGATTCAGCAAGAAAATACTAAGAGCACTCTACAGAGACTAAGGGACATAAAAACAAAATGAGAGAAGCTAACAGGAAGTACCCTAGGGATAGAGTACTTACCCAGCATGCTTGAGTACCACAAAATGGGAGGGAGGGAACTCATCTAACTCCTGTTCAACCTCTTGAAATACTTCAATTTTTCTCTTTCCTTAGCATCTGTCCTTCTTCCTGATATAGTTAGTACAAATAAAAACCAACACCCCTGTGCTATACATCTCAGCTAACGGCCACCAGAAGCAGTTCAACATTTTTCCTAAAGTATGCCTGAGTTACATCACACATTCCCATGAATAGCAGTGGAAAACCAATATGGTGTTCTACTAATCAATGTCTTAGCTGCAGTTGTTGTTGTTGTTAACCAGATGTCAATCCATGTGTCCACTGTGTGAGATGGAGACTACTAAAATTATAAGCTTCTGTCTACTCAACAAATATGTATTGATTACTGCTCAAAGGCATCTAGGCGTCACTAATGAACAAGATAAACCAAGTATCTGCCCTTCTGAAGCATTCTAGAAGGGAGGATGGGCCATAAATATACAAATATATGTACCACTATAGATTGATATATATTACAGAGAGTAAATCAGAATTAGAAAACATTAACTGATGGTAATGGTCAGGGAAGGCCTCTCGGTGATTGCAAGAACTAAAATGATACCTAGGTATGGAATAAGTGAGCCAGCATTCTAGGCAGGAAAACAAAAAACAAAACAAAACCCCAAATTCTCCATGTCTAGAAGTGGCTAGACTTGACCATGACAGAAAGGCCATTGTGTGTAGGAGGTGAGATAAGGTAGGTGACTAAGATCTGAATCATGTAAGGCTTAGTGACCTTGAAATCTTTAGAAGGTTTTTAATATGAAATGATGGAGATTTGTTTTTTGGTTTTTTTTTGGGGGGGGTTGGTGGGGGAGTGAGGGGGACTCATCTCTGCATAAAATGTGCTTTATGATAGCTGGGGACTTGTGAGGTATCCTCAAAGGGATTATACATGGAGAGAAGAGCAGAGACCTGAGTCTGGAAGAAAGCCAATGAGAACAGAGCCTGGTTCTTATCCTTTAGCTATACCAGGAAGACCTTGGTGAAAATGCCAACCTCCATCCCCAAGGGTTCTGGTTTAATTAGCCTGGAGTAGCCCTCAGTTTTCAGTGAAAAACCAAGGATTCTTGGGTGATTCTAATATGCAGCCCAAGATTAAGAACTATCTATATAATGATCAAAAGAGGAGAACCATACTGAACTCAAGGAACAATAGGGCCAGGGCAGTGAGATAGGAAATGTAATCCCAGCTCAGAAGGCTGACATCTGAGGACTGGGGTTCAAAGCCAAGCCAGGCAGGAAAGTCTGTGAGATTCTTTTTTTTTTTTTTGGATCCAGTCGTGGGGCCTGAACTCTGGGCCTGGGCGCTGTCCCTCAGCTCTTCAGCTCAAGGCTAGCGCTCTACCACTTGAGCCACAGCGCCACTTCCGGCTTTTTTTTTCTTATGTGGTGCTGAGGAATCGAACCCAGGGCCTTGAGCATGCAAGGCAAGCGCTCTACCACTGAGCCACCTTCCCAGCCCCTTCTGTGAGATTCTTAACTCCAACAAAGAAAGAGAGAGAAAGAGAGAAAGAAAGAAAGAGAGGAGGAAGGGAAGGAGGGAGGGAGGGAAGGAAGAAGCTAGAAGTGGAGCTGCAGCTAAAGTGCTAGCCTTCAGCACAAAAGGATAGGGACAGTGCCTAGGCCCTTAGTTCAAGCTCCAGGACTGGGAAAAACCACAACAACAAAAAGTCTAGGACCCAGGAGCTAAGTAAAAAAAGGAAGGGTGTCACAGCAATAAACCAGAACAACAAATCAACCACTGGTTTGGCAAGGCAGTGTCTCCAGAGACACCCACACACACACACCCTCCACCATTCCTTGCCTTCTCTTCTTTTGTGGTCTTATTCTTCTGGTCCTAAACATCTCAAATTGAATTGGCAGGTTCTAGCCCTGAATCCAGTGAAAAGCAGGGGGACTCACAATCCCTCATCCTCTGCCAACAGAGAAAGAGATGAATTTGTACCTTTCATCGGGTCCTTTTTAATTTAGCTGTTGGTTTGTAGCAATTGCCTTTTGTATACGAGAAAGAGGGAAGTTTATTCTTATTCTTGATTTCAAAATGAACCAAAATTATTAGGGAGCTCAAAGCTAAACTTTGAACTCCTGGGTAAATAAATCATTGTTTAAGTTTCCTTTTATCTCTGCGAAGTTTTGAAGAAAATAAGTGTTATAGGGCTGTCCCAAGAAGTTGCTTTTATGAAGCCAGGCCAGGACTATATCATTAGTGGCAACTAACAGGACACTTCACATTTAATTGCCCAGATCAGAGAGCAACCCCAAATATAGGGATCTTGGAGGAAGTTTAACCTTTTTGAGGTTTTGACAAAGGGGGTACCTAGCATCTGTCCAGCCAAATCTCTGTCATTGGTTCCTTTCTTTAGAAGGAGACAAAATGAGCTGGGCTCATGCCTATAATCCTAGCTACTCAGGAGACTGAGATCTAAGGATTGTGATTCAAAGCCAACTGGGAGAAAATGTCCCATTGAGACTCTTACCTCCAATTCGCCATTCAAAAACTGGAAGTGAGGCCTGTGGCTCAAAGTGGTAGAGAGCTAGCCTTGACAAAAGAGTTCAGGGGCAACACCCAGGCCCTAAATTCAAACCCCATGCCTGATGTGAAAGAGAGAGAGACAGAGACAGAGAGACAGAGACAGAGAGACAGAGAGAGAGAGAGAGAGAGAGAGAGAGAGAAAATGTCTATCCATTGGAACTAACCCTCCAGAAGCTTTCAGGATGAGAGAATGAACATGAACTATGAACTCAGAATAAAAGACAATGCTGGGCACTGTTGGCTCACCCCTGTAATACTAACTACTTAGGAGGCTGAGATTTGAGGATCATGGTTCAAAGCCAGCAAGAAAGTCCATGAGACTCTTATCTCCAATTAACCACTAGAAGACAGGCAGTGGCACTGTGGCTCAAATGATAGAGTGCTAGCCTTGAACTGAAGAGCTCAGGGACAGCGCCCAGGACCAGAGTTCAAGTCCTATGACCAAGTACAAAAAAAAAAAAAAAAGAATATAAGAGGGTGCTAGAATTCTGTTTGTTGTTGTTGTTTGGCAATGCTAGGTTGTATGTGTATGCATGCACACACGCGTGTGGGCCTACACACCAGTACTGAAGCTTGAACTCAGGGCCTTAGTGAGAGCTTTCCCTTAGCTTTTTTTTTTTTTTTGCTCAAAGCTCATGCTCTACCACTTGAGCTATACTTCCACTTCCAGCTTATTTGGCATTTAACTGGAGATGAAATCTCAAGGACTTTCCTGCCCAGGCTATCTTGGATCTCTGATCCTCACACCTCAGTCCTGTATAGGTAGTATTACAGGTGTAAGCCAGTGGCACTTGGCTGAGTGCTTGATTTTGAACTCATGGCTTCCTGCTTACTAGACTGTCACTCTACTACTTGAGCCATGCCTCCAGTCCAGTAGCTACAATTTCTAAAGTCAAGGAGAGAGCAGTTTTTGCATTTCATAGTTGACCAGCTCCTCTGCCCTTGATATTGGTTGCTTTGACCATGTTGTCCTTGTCCTCTCCCCATATTCACACAGAGCCTAAGTGGGGCCCTTTCTAAGTGGCCTTCAAGTTTCCCATCAGTTTTATACACTCTATGGCCTTAATGTCTATAGCTTTTCCAATCAATGATAGCTATCTCATCTCATTTTCCCACAAGCTCCACAAATCTGGGCTGGAAGCTGCCACCAGTAGCTCAGCTCATACCTATAATCCTAGCTATTCAGGAGACTGAGATCTGAGGATTGGGATTCAAAGCCATCTGGGGGAAGAAAGTTCATGAGACTTTTTTGGTTGTTTTTTTTTTTTTTTTTTGCCAGTTGTGGGGCTGGAATTCAGGGACTGAGCTCTATCCCTGAGCTATTGTTGTCTGCCCCCACCCCCAAGGCTACCACTTTGAGCCACAGCACCACTTTTGATTTTCTGGGTGTTAATTGGAGAGAAGAGTCTCATGAACTTTCTTGCTAGGGCTGGCTTTGAGCCGCAATCCTCAGATCTCAGGCATGAGCTACCAGCGCCCAGCCTCCTGAGACTCATCTCCAAAAAGCTGAAAGTAGAACTGTGGTTCAAATAGTAGAGTGCTAGCCTTGAGCAAAAAACAAAAAAAGCTTAGGGACAACTCCCTGGCTCTGAGTTCAAGCCCCAGGATCCAAAAGGGGGAAAAAAATCTGGGCTGTAGACTGCTTTGTTGCACAGTGATTCCCGTTAGAAAGAAGTTTAAGGACCAAACTTTCAGATTCAAGATGACTTCTCTATGATAGCTCAGCTTCCCTGAATCGTCTGTGGCAGAGGGCAGGCCCAGAGAACTTGAGGGATGGAGAAACTTGCAGCCAGTGGCATGTTGTGGGATCCAATGCATTATTTATGATGCTGGTGTCAGCATGGCTCCCAGGCACCAGAGGAAATGGAAAAGGCACTTGGGCCTATGCTGATTAAACTAAATATTTAAACAGGAATCAAGAATTGAAGCTAAATCCATTTTTCTTCAGTAAGACAGAGAGTGCCACAAATGACTTTAAGGCTGGGGACCTGGTAAACACTACCCAGATCTGACATTAAGTCTGGGGGCCCCTGTCTGCAGCTCTCCTCCACAGTCAGTTCCAGGCTAATTCTGACCGGAGTTGGGGAGTCTGCATGGCAGAGGAAAGGATTAAGAGCCACTATGGAAATGAGGTTAAAAACAAAACCACACACACATACTTCAGAACAAAACTGGGCTCCTGTCATTCCCCTGGCTGTTTGTTGTTGTTGTTGTTTCCCCTCCATTTTTCAGGGAATTCCATTTCCTTTTCTCAAAAGATGTTTTGGGGAGGGCAGGGTCAAGTTTTAGCCCAGCATCAATGGCTCATGCCCGTAATCCTAGCAACTCAAGAGGCTTAGATCTGAGGACCACAGTTTAAAGCCAGCCCAGGGAAGAAAGTCTGTGAGACTCTGATCTCCAATAGCCATTAAAAAGCTGTAAGTAGAGGTGTGGCTCAAGTGATAGAGCACCAGGCTTCAGCAAAAAAAAAAAAGCTAAAGCACCGTGTCCAGGCAAGTCCCTGTACAAGTGCATGCGCACACACACACACACACACACACACACACACACACACACACACACACAGATCTACTATATTTGCCTATGTTGTCACACTTGTTATTGTAGAATCATGGGATGCTGGACAACTACTTACCAACTTTCTTGTCTTAGTTTTTCCTGTTCCACTTGACACAAGCCTCAACCAAGAAGCTAATCTCTACCCTCTGTGAGCAAGCTAGATGAGACCCTTTATAGAGAACATGATACCTGGGAGCCAGATGCTCTATCTAGAAAATCAAAGGCTCTCCAAATTTGAAGAAATACAAGGTCTTAAAAGGAAAGTTCCAGGTGGAAATGACCAGCTGTCACTGAGTCTGGTTTTTCTCTTTTGTGATCTCTCACTTAGATTTCCACCACAGTCACTATCATCAGCCCTGTTTCTCAGTCCCTGTGTGAACAAAGTGCCCTTTTCCTCCATTCCTCTGAGGATAGCTGAGACAGGCTGACATTTTCCAAATTAACTTTTGTAAGAACTTTGGGAAGAAAAGGAAATAATTGCCGAAAATACAAGTGCATAAGTTCAATTCAGTTCAACATTTATGGAGATTCTTGTGTTTAGTGCCACACTCTGAATTACTGTGATAGATAGAATAGAGTTCCCAGACTCAGGGAACTCACCGCCAGCAGTTAATATGGTGCGTGGGAGTAGGGCCAGGGCAGTCAGAAAAGATTTGGGAAAAAGGTGACAGAGAATCTGTGTTGTGAGGTTGTAAGAGTATGGTAGGACAAAACAGTATTTTCCTACAGCCAGATTAAGGAGTCTTGACCTAATCCTACAGGGCCTAAATGAAATGGAGAAGCAACATGATTGTATCTGTATTTAAGAAATACAATATATTCACATCTAAAATACCATAGTAAGATTAATACACACACACAAAAAAAGGATGACAGGAAAGTAAAACAGGTTCTGATAGGGGGTGAAGTAGGTACCAGAGAGAAGAGGGAGGGCTAGCGAAGATGAATCAAGATGAATATGGCCATGGTTGAAGTACTTTATTTCCATGTATGAAAACAGAGCAGTGAATTTTGGTGCCAGTGGCTAGTTCCTGTAATCCTAGCTACCCAGGAGGCTGAGATTTGAATATCACAGTTTGAAGACAGCCTAAGCAGGAAAATTTTGTAAGAGTCTCATCTCTAATGAACTTGCAAAAAGCCAGAAGTAGAGCTATAGCTGGTACAATGCCAGCATGAGCAAAAAAGCTATAGGACAGTGCCTAGGCCCTTAATTCAAGCCCTAGTACCAATACACACACACACACACACACACACACACACACACACACAAAACAGTGAAACCTGTTTGAAATTGTTTTTAAGAATCAAGAGGAGGGAAAGTCGGAGAAAATGAGGAAGTGGGTAACATTGTGAGACAAGAAATGTACTGATTACCTTACTGTAACTGTAACCCCTCTGTATATCACATTTACAATAAAATTTAAAAAATAATAATAAAAAGAATCAAGAGTGAGCAGGGTGCCAGTGGCTCACGCCTGTAGTCCTAGCTATTCAGGAGGCTGAGATCTGAGGATCACGGTTTGAAGCCAGCCCAGGCAGTAAAGTGCATGAGACTATTTTTTTTAACATTTTTTAAAATTTTTATTTATTTTTTATTGTGAAAATACTGTACAGAGGGGTTACAATTAGATGGGCAAGATAATGAGTCCATTTCTTATCAAGCATTGTAGCCTCCTCCTTTGTTCATGAGACTCTTAACTACAATAAGCTACTCAGAAAAAGCTGGAAGTGGCTGTTGCTCAAGTGGTAGAACACTAGCCTAAAGGACAGAGCCCGGGCTGAGTTCAAATCCTAGGACTGGTAAAAGAAAAAAAGAATCAAGATAAGGGAAATTGATAGAGGGAGTGAGGATGATTGGAATACATTGTTTACAAGTGCAGAAATGTCATAGTTGAGCCCTCCCTCTTGTACAACTACTATATTGGCTTATAAAAAAGAGCAAAAAAGTAAAGGTTGATAATAATTTGTAAGTTGGCTCTTTTTTTTCAAGGTCTCACTGTGAAGCCCAGGCTAGACTTGAGACTCACTATGTAGTCCAGGTTGGCCTTCAACTTTCATCCTTCTGTTTTAGTTTCCTATGTGCTAGGATTGGCTCCTGGCATTTTTGGTTTATGTGCCAACCTGTGAATTAGAATAGCAAAATCGTATCAAGTTTCTTGATCTGCAGACTTCACAATAGAACATGGGATAAAATGCTGCTGACCCATGGGCTGGGAAGGTGGCTCAGTGGTAGAGCACTTGCCTTGCATGCTCGAGGCCCTGGGTTTGATTCCTCAGCACCACATAAGAAAAAAGCCGGAAGTGGTGCTGTGGCTCAAGTGGTAGAGCGCTAGCTTTGAGCTGAAGAGCTGAGGACAGCACCCAGGCCCAGAGTTCAGGCCCTACGACCGGACCCTCCCCCCAAAAAATGCTGCCGACTCCTCAACTTAGAAGCTACTTGTACTATCTGTACAAGGCTTATCTTTATTTTTCAGAGGCACTAAGGAAGGAACCCAGGCCTCAAAGCTCATGCTAGGTAAGTATACCCTGATTTACATCTCCAGTCCTAGAATTACATTTGAATTCAACATAGAATTGCCTGGAGATTCGGCTCAGTGGTAGAGCATGCCTACCAAGAGCAAGGCTTTGGTTCAGTCCCTAGTATCACATAAACACACACACATACACATACACACACACACACACAGATGGAAGGAAGAGAGGAAGGAAGGGAGAGGGAGGAAAGGAGAAAGGGTGGAAGGGAGGAAGGGAGGGAGGGAGGATAGGAGGAAAAGAAGGAGGGAGGAAGAGTGGGAGAGGGAGGGAAGGAAGGGGAGAGAAGAAAAGGAAGGAGGGAGAGAAGGAGAAAAAAAGGAAGAAGGAGGAAGAAAGGAAGGAGGGAACCCAGAGAGGGAGGGAGGGAGAGAAGAAGGAAGGAAGGAAGGAAGGAAGGAAGGAAGGAAGGAAGGAAGGAAGGATCAACAGATGGTTAAATTAGAGTTCTTTTATTTTGAGAACCCAATTTATTGCCTTAAGACCCCTCCTATGTGGTAGCCACCACCATAGGAGATAGTACTTCAGAAATTCCAGCTGTGGTACCCAGAAGATGAGGTCACCCAGCCCATGGAGAATTCTAATCAGGATGAAGCAGAGAAAAACTTGGGACTCCTAAGAGAATTAAAGAAGCAATTAGGAGCAAAAAAACCCAAAACTTGAGAAATGTAGTTATTCAAGCCTGACAGATTGCTAAATTATAAGGGTTTTAAGTCTTTTTTTTTTCTTTTTCTTTTTCTTCCTCCTCCTCCTCCTCCTCCTCCGCCTCCCCTTCCTCCTCCTCCCCTTCCTCCTCTTCCTTCTTCTTCTTCTTCTTCTGGCTTTTGACAGTCTCTTTATGTAGCCCAAGATGGCCTGGAACTCAAGATCCTCCAGTTTAGCCTCCTTTGTGCTAAGATTACAGATGTTGCCCTTCTGCCCAGCTAAGAATCTGAATTTTTTTTTTTTTTTTTGGCCAGTCTGGGGCTTGAACTCAGGGCTTGGGTGCTGTTCCTGAGCTTCTTTTGCTCAAGGCTGAGCCACAGAACCACTTCTGGCTTTTTCTGTTTAAGTGGTGCTGAGGAATAGAACCCATGCCTTCATGCATGCTAAGCAAGCACTCTACTACTAAGCCACATTCCCAGTCCTTGAATATTCTTAGAAACCTTGACTTGATTAAACTTGAGAAATCTAAGGAAAGAGATTGCCCAAGTCTGAAAAATTAACTGGAGGGGCTGGGAAGGTGGCTCAGTGATAGAGCGCTTGCCTTGCATGCATGAGGCCCTGGGTGCAATTCCCCAGCACTACATAAGCAAAAAGAAAAAAGCCGGAAGTGGCGCTGTGGCTCAAGTGGTAGAGCGCTAGCCTTGAGCTGAAGAGCTGAGGGACAGAGCCCAGGCCCAGAGTTCAGGCCCCACGACTGGACCCCCCCAAAAAAAATTAACTGGAGAAATACAGATGGAGCAGGACTGGCAAAAAAGAAAAAAGAAAGAAAAGAAATACAGATGGAAATTTTAACAAATTAAAGAAGAGAGAGAGAATATTAGGGCTGTTTAATCAGCTTTTTCATACCCAATATTTGGCCACTGATGTTTCTCACTGAGAAATTAATCAGCTCAATACATGACATTAATAGAAAAGGAATACTGGGCAAGAATTGACTCTGTGTGGAGGAGGGGGAGGGGGGTAGGTGCTGAGGATTAAACCCAGACCCTTTTGGGCATGTTAAGCAAGCTCTTATTCTCCACTGAGCTACATCCCATCCCTGAAATTCTTAATAAGTAAAATTCTTTTTTTCATTTTTTATTATTAAATATATATTTTTATTGTAAAGATACTGTACAGAGGGGTTACAGTTACATGAGTAAGGTAATGAGTACATTTCCTATCAAGCATTGTTACCCCCTCCTTTGTTTTTCCCCACCATACATATAAATGTATTATATTTGTTTTTTTTAATTAGGAAAACACTTAAAAACCAACAACATAAACAAAATTAATAGAACTTTCTAAGGCTGAGTTGGTCAGCCTGGAGATTGTCATATTTTTTGGGCGTCTGCACCTTTTCTTTCCTTACATAACACTGTCTGCAAAGGAGCCAACAAGTCTGCTGGGCAGAAGAAAGCAACAGAAGATGCTGAGCAGAAGGGAAAGGCAGAAAGCTTACACATTCTTTCAGTGCACCCTGACTCTGCCCCTGGGTACATGAGACTCTTTTCTCTCCTTTATAATAAATTTTCCTTTTTTTGCTTAAGTTAGTTCACATAAACAAACAAGATCCCCATCCCTAACTAATATTACTAAGATGCCAGATTACAAATGCCTGTGCATGCTGTGTTAAAATGCAACTTTATTGTGTGGAGACCACAGTGAATCAGTGAATGATTTTAAGTAAGTAGGTGAGAAGCATTTTATAAATAATTCTCAGCCAGGCACTGATCGCTTACACCTGTAACCCTACCTACTCAGGAGGCTGAGATCTGAGGATTGCAGTTCTAAGCCAGTCTGGACAAGAAAGTCCAGGAGACTCTTATCTGCAATTAACCACCAGAAAAGCTGAATGTGGCACTGTAGATTAAAGTGTTAGAGTGCTAGCCTTGAGCAAAAGAGGATAAGGACAGCACCCAAGCTCTGAGTTCAGGCTCAAGACTAAATAAATAAATAAATCTCATATACAACAAAGAAAATGGACACAAGAAGGCCTTGAGCTCAGGGCCTGGGCACTCTTCTGAGCCTCTCTGTGCTAAAGGGTAGCGCTCTGCCACTTGAGCCACTGCACAACTTCCAGCTTTTCTTTTTATGTAATACTGAGGAATCAAACCCAGGACTTCATGCATGCTAGGCAAGCACTCTACCACTAAGGCATATTCCCAGCCAAGAAGACCAATTTTATTTTTATATTTACTTATTTATTTTTGATAGTTTAACCCAGAGCCTTATACTTACTGGGCATACTCTAACCCTTAAGCCACACCCCTAAGTCATTTTTTACTTTAATTACTTCAATTGGACTTTGCTCTTCCTATGTCTCCTAAGTAGCTGGGATTATAGGCATGCACCATCATGCCCAGGTAATGACTACAATTTCAATTTTATAAAACTTTTAAAATACCTATCAGAGATGGTTTTAGGACAAGCTTCTTCATATTTGGCTTCAAACTGGCTGATTAGTTTAGATTCACTTGGACTCTGATTTATTCATTAATTTATCCAAAAGGGAAGGAAGGAATAACTGCAATGGCCACAAAACCTGGTTTATACCTCTGCCCTTAGTGCTCTGCTCAGTCTATTTTCTAACTCTATTCAGGTTCTCTCTCTCTCTTGCTAGTACAGGGGCTTGTACTAGAGCACTACCATTTGAACTATGGCTCCAGGCCAGTTTTTGCTGATTATTTTGGAGATATAGTCTCTCTGACTTTTCTGCCTAGGCTTCAAATCATGATCCACCAGGTCACAGTCTTTTGAGAGCTAAGATTATAGGTGTGAGCCACTTGCACCCAGTTTGGGATCTTCTCTGAACAGGCACACAGAAGCCTCAGGGCCTTTGCAATTCTGCTTGGCCCCCAAATTCACTCCCTTACATCCTTAACAGGTCAACTAGCACCTCTCCATGCTGCCTTTCCTACCTATCTGGAGCGTTGTAACTTCCATACAACTCTCTAGAACTCCGTATCATCCTGTGTTAACTGTTCTTCATAACATACATGGCCATCTGACATGCCACATATTTTACTAACTCATTATCTGTAAGCCCTTTAAGGATCAGTATGCTTGTCTGCTTAATTTACTGCTGTGCCCTCAAGGCCTGTAACAGGAGCTGATGGGTAGAGGGAGGCAGGAACATAGCTTAATGGTACAGAATACATTAGCATACAGGAATTGAATTTCCTCCCCAGCTTGGCTAAAACAAACAAGCAACCACTCTCTCTATGCCCGCCCCTCTCCCCCCTGAAAAAAACCAAACAAACAACTTTCACTGGTTTATCAGTACTTCTACCATCTACTCCAGATTCCTTAGCATACTAGCATAATATTCAAGGCTAGCTGTTTACAATCTGTCCCTGGCTTTCCTTTCTTAATCTCCTACTATCCTCTGTGTGTGTGTGTGGGGGGGGTGGGTGGGTGTATGTGTGTGTGTGTGTCCAACATGGGACTTGAACTTAGGGCTTGGGCACTGACCCTGAGCTTTTTTGCTCAAGGCTAATGCTCTATCACTTTGAGACACAGAGCCACTTTTGGTTTTCTGGGGGTTAACTGGAAATAAGAGTCTCACAGAGCCGGGCTCTAGTGGCTTACACCTGTAATCCTAGCTACTCAGGAGGCCAAGATCTGATGGTCGTGGTTCAAAGCCAGCTCGTGCAGGAAAGTTGGTGAGACTCTTTTTTTTTTTTTGGTCAGTTGTGGGGCTTGAACTCTAGGCCTGGGCACTGTCCCTCAGCTCTTCAGCTCAAGGCCAGCGCTCTACCACTTGAGCCACAGCACCACTTCCAGTTTTTTCTGAGTGGCTTATTGGAGAAGAAGAGTCTCACAGAGTTTCCTGCCCGGGCTGTCTTTGAACCATGATCTCAGATCTCAGCCTCCTGAGTAGCTAGGATTACAGACCTGAGCCACTGACATCCAGCTTCGGTGAGACTCTTATCTCCAATAAACCACCAGAAAACCGGAAGTGGCGCTGTGGCTCAAATGGTAAGAGCACTTACCTTGAGGTGAAGAGCTGAGGGACAGTGTGCCCAGGCCCAGAGTTCAAGTCTCATGACTAACAAAAACAAACAAAACAGAACAAAAAATGTCTCACAGAGTTTCCTGCCCCAGCTGGCTTTGAACCGTGACCCTCAGATCTCAGCCTTCTGAGATTACAAGTATGAGCCACCAGTGCCTGGCTTCTCCTGCCCTTCTTTCCAATGCTTTTCACCAAATCTGAACAGGTCATGGGTTTTCCTGGTCCTGGGCCTCTGCATCCTCATTTCTATGACTTAGCCTTCTCTTCTGCTTGAACCCTTCAGCTTCTACACCTCTTCCCCAGAGCACTGGCCCTCCATCATACTTCCATGTCATAATATCAAAGGTAATTTGGGCTGTCCTTCCACTGCACTGGTGGACTCCAAAGCTAGGAGACCATCAGAACCACAGGAAGTCTGTTTTCTTATTGTTTTTCTCACTAGAATCTTAGATCATCATCCTAGATTTCCTGCTAAAGTTAATTCCATTGACTGTAGCAATCAATGGGGTTTGGATGGGAGGATCCTGGCAATTCAAAGCCCACATCTTTATGAAGCTAGCTAGCCCCTTTGCTCCCTCCCACCTCTGCATGGCTCCTGCAATAAGGATGTGTCACCCTAATCACACTGACACTTGTCCACCCACATGCCCTATCTCCTACTCAGTACCAGCCACTGACTGCAGACTTCATCAGGTTTGGACATGGATCCCATTCATGTGGAGGCTTGATAAGACATGTCACTACTGAAAGAACAAAACCAGGAGGTCTCTAAATACTGCACGTGTGAGAAGCAACACAATTTGTTCAGTTCTTTTTGGTTTCAAGGAGAAAAGAGGTGATCCACACCTAGTTGGATGATGGGGGGAGGGGTGGCACCCCAGGACTTGCTCATGCACATAGACAGCAGATCCAAGGAAAAGCAGCATCACAAAGCCAAGTGGGGCAGAGGAGAACATCTTAATTCTAGGCCCAAGACTATCAGCATCCCATACCCTCTTCTTACCCAGTGTGGGGCTCAGCTGCGTCCTGGGCTAATTTCCCCTGTGGCCTTTGTTTGAGTACAGCGACTTCATTAGCCAGTAACAATGAAGAAATCCAAGGTGCCCTCCTGTTTTCCATTTACAATTTAAGAGCCTGCATCACCAGGCACCTCCATTCTTCTTACTATTAGCTGAAGTTAATGGTTTTATTAAAACTGCAACGGTCCCCCTTCCCTCTCTCCCCACCAGATGATTTCCTGGATCAGCCAGCCAATAGCCCTTTCAAGAGGGGCTCTGGGATTCTCCTTTTAAGAAGCACCATTATCATTGTGATCAGTGTTATTGTGAGTTCTTTCATTTCTTAGCTTCTTTCTGAAAAAGCAAGTTCAAATACTCACATTAAAAGGATTCAAGAGCCAGATCTCTGTGGCTCATGCCCATGATCCTAACAACTTAGGAGGCCGAGATCTAAGAATCAAGATTTGAATTTTAAGGCCAGCTCAGGCAAGAAAGTCCAAAGACTCTTATCTCAAATTAATCACCAAAAGGGAGGAAGTGGAGCTATGGTTCAAACGATAGAACTCCAGCTTTGAGCAAAAAAGCCAAAAAAGAATATGAGGTTTTAAGTTCAAAACCCAGTACCAGCACCAAAAGAAGCCCCTTAAATTCTAGAAGTGTAATTGAGCACTTGTTTAGCAAGCATAAGATCCTGGGCTGAGTCACCAGCACCAAAATAATAATAATCATTCAATAACCAAAGTAGGAAAAAATAAAGTGGGGTTGTGAGGGTAGCCTACTGGTTTCTGATATGCTTAGCATGCAGGGGGCCCAGGGTTCAGACTCCAACAATCCCCATCTCACCTACAAATTCAGTAACCACAATTTCCACTTGGGATTTCTTCTAGCTTCAGCATGGAATAGTAGAAGAAATGGAGGTCTCAGGTCTGGACTTTTAATCTGAATCTGAATCTAAAACCCTTGGACCTATATCAGCTCTTCTCTTCTCTTCTCTTCTCTTCTCTTCTCTTCTCTTCTCTTCTCTTCTCTTCTCTTCTCTTCTCTTCTCTCCTCTCCTCTCCTCTCCTCTCCTCTCCTCTCTTCTCCTCTCTTCTCTCTTCTCTCTTTCTCTTTTTTTGTTTTTGGTGAGTAGACAATGGGTTAGCCTTGTATCCTTAAAGCTCAATTGTCCCAAGTAACTGGGGTCCATTGTAAGCTATCCAAGTCCAAAACTCTGAGGTCCATACCATGCAATCTACTGAAAATGATGTGTTAACTTTCAACTTGTAGGTTCTAGGCAGTACAGAGAAACTTTATACATTTTATGTAATGAGTTAGCCATTTTACACTTAAGACAGCATGCTCCTACTTGACACACCCTCCCCTTCCTGAAGCACACACAGAGATACTTTTTACTAACTGCAATTCACTGATTCTATCTGGGAGCCTCCTACTCTGTCCTTGGAACTTGGAACGTGTCTGGCATTATTCTATTAAAGGCCCAGAGTCCTCACTGCAGCTACTAACACAGCCTACATATTCTTAAATTCTCTTTGTACTCCTGAGGGATCTCTTTGTCCTGCAAATCTCCTGAGGCCACTCCTCCAATTTGCTTCACTGCCTCCTCTGAAGTTTATCTGGTGTCCCTAGTACATCTGCCTGTCCCTAGCCTCTTTTCTCCCTTCTAGCTTCCCCCTTCCTGGTTCCAAGCACCCTGAAGCTGCTCATCCTCCGGCTCCCAGCCCTCATGCCTGCTACTCTTCAACTTTTTATCTGCCTGGCAATTCTTAGTGGGGTGCTTAGAGCATTTCTTCCCCAAGGGCACAGTCAGCGGGTACCCCTCCTGCCTCTGGGTTCCACAGTATTGCTGTATTGTGGCACATTACCTTTTTGTTGTGGCTCTGGAATATAAATTCTCATATCTAAGTAGGAAAATACTTGACAAATTGACATTAATAGGGTGTAAGGAGAAGGTGAGGTATCACGCCTGACACAAGATAGGAGATGAGGCCAGACAAGCAAATGCTGGAAAATCTTAAGAGCCTTAATTGCTAAGAAGCATTAGGTTTTACTCTGAAAGTAACTACTAGATGATTTTTTGGGGGGGGGGTCCGGTTGTGGGGCCTGAACTCTGGGCCTGGGCGCTGTCCCTCAGCTCTTCAGCTCAAGGGTAGCACTCTACCACTTGAGCCACAGCGCCACTTCCGGCTTTTTTCTTTTTGCTTATGTGGTGCTGAGGAATTGAACCCAGGGTCTCATGCATGCAAGGCAAGCGCTCTACCACTTAGCCATCTTCCCAGCCCTACTAGATGATTTTTAAGCTAGGCTTTGTTCTCCCCACCTTCCCTCTCTCTTTCTTCTTCTCCTCCTTCTCTTCCTTTTCCCTCTCCCTTCTCTCCATCCCTCCCTTTCAGACAGGACTCACTATGTAGCCAGGCTGGCCTCCTCAAGCTCCTATTCTCCTCTGCCAACTTCCACCAAGTACTGGAATTATATACAGTGCAAATGATAGTGTGCATGCCACACCCCATTTGGGCTTCTGGTTTTAATAAGATCGTTTAGCTCTGGAATGAAAAATGGACTAGAGGAGAGAGGAGAGAGAGAAACTCAGTGAGGAGGCTACAGTAATTGTCAAGGCAGGACAGCTTGTGCTTAAGGGAAGGGCAGCTGCAGGCTGGGGAAAAGGACAGATGTAGGACAGGAAGGTTTGGCAGTCATCATAGGAAGGCTTGTGTATGGAGATGGAAAGGGCAAGTTGGTAGGGAAGATGGTGAGTCTTGTTTTTATCATAATGAGTTTGGGGTTTGGTGATATCCAATATGCTGAGCATACAGGAATGAGCTATGATATAGATTTGCTCGTCTTGTTAATGAAGATGACAGTTCAAATCACAGACATGGAGAGATCACAGAAGGGAAAGATGAATGAGTTAAGAACCTAGCTTTTTTTCCCCTTTCTTTGTCTTTTCTTGTAATAATGCCACAAATTCATAAATGAGGAGGCATTAGTGAATCCACTTGAGAATTCAATTTGAGGACAGGATTCTTTGGGATTCAAAATCTTGACACCTTCATTTAATATTTTTGGAATTCTTAATCCTTTATTGTTGTTTGTTTTCTCTCAGCCTCATGATCGAGCTGTTTGCTGCTGGATGTGGAATGCTTCATGTGCTACCTCTTTGGGAAACTTAAACCATTCCTTTGATCAAAGCATGGGCTATTTAAGGTCAGATAGTTGGTTATTAACTGACAGCTCTTGTCTTGTTTATCAGGCAAGTAATAGAGTATCCCTTGGCCACTGAAAGATTTGAATATAGCTTAAAGCCCATGACCTACACTAAGAACTCACATCCCCAGCTCCTGCACAGAATAGATCCTGGGGCCACTGTTCAGGACCCTGCTTCTCTGATCACAGCTAACTGAAATAGGGCACAACCCCTGACCCAAGAGAGTCATTTACTCACTAATTTCTAATCCTTTTATTTATTTTTAATTATCTATTATTTTGGTAACTGAGGTTTGAATTTAGGGCCTTGCATTTTCACTTAGCTTTTTTCTTCAAGGCTGACACTCTACCCCTTGAGCCATATCTCTAGTTCCACCTTCCCCCTCTTCCCTCCCCCCTGATTAATTAAAGCTAAAAGTATTACAGGGCTGGGAATGTGGCTTAGTGGTAGAGTGCTTGCCTAGCATGCATGAAGCCCTGAGTTCAATTCCTCAGTACCACATTACAGAAAAAGCTGGAAGTGACACTGTGGCTTGAGTGGTAGAATGCTAGCCTTGAGCAAAAGAAGCTCAGGGACAGTGCCCAGGCCCCGAGTTCAAGATCCAGGCCTGGCAAAAAAAAAAGAAGTTTACAGACTTTTCTGCCTGGGCTTGTTTTAAACTGATATCCTTAGATCTCAGCTTCTTTGTTTGTTTGTTGTCAGTTGTGGGGCTTGAACTCTGAGTCTGGGTAGTGTCCCTGAGCTCTTCAGCTCAAGTCTAGAACTCTACCACTATGAGCCACAGCACTACTTCCAGTTTTCTGGTGGTTAATTGGAGGTAAGAGTCTCACAGACTTTTCCTACCTGATCTGGCTTTGAACCATGATCCTCAGATCTCAGCCTCCTGAGTAGCTAGGACTAAAGTCATGAGACACTAGTGCTCAGCAAGAATCTTGACTCACCCAAGTGTATTTCAGCTTTCAGAAGGATTGTGAGTTTGAGACCAGCCTGGGATATAAAACGAGACCTTGTCTTAAACAACAAACAAAACCAAAAGCCAAGTATGAGCTGAATGCTAGGACAGGAAAGTACAGCCCAGACAGGAGAGTCTTTGAGACTCTTATCTCTAATTATCCACCAAAAAGCCAGAAGTAGAGCTGTGGCTCAAGTGATAGAATGGTAGGCTTGAGCAAAAACACTCAGTGACAGCACCCAGGCCAAGAGTTTCAAGCCACAGGACTGAAACAAACAAACACACAAAATAATACTATGGTACATGCCTGCAATCCCAACTATTTCAGAGGCAGAGATCAGGAGGATAGCAGTTTGAGGCAATTGTGATAGGAGACCCCATCTCAACCAAAAAAAAAAAAAGTGATCACAGTTATGTTGGAAGCTTAGATAGGATAGTGGTCCGGGCTGGCTTGTGGGAAAAAAATCAAGATACTCTCTAAAAAATAACTAAAGTTAAAGGGGCTGAGGACATGGCTCAAATAAGTTCAAGGCACTGAGTCCAAATCTTACTACCACTAATAACAAAACAAAACCACTCTTATTTCTTATATGTAGTTTGGTGGTAGATTGTATGCTTAGCATGCATGAAGCCTTGAATTCGATCCCTGCATGAAAAGAAAAGGACAGATAGAAGGAAGGAAGGTTTGGGACAAGTATATAACCACTTCTCTAGAAGAACGGTCTAAACACACCTACAGAGAGAAGAGCAAGTCAGAGAGAGAGAGAGAGAGAGAGAGAGAGAGAATGCAAAAATTAAGCAAAGGAGGTTTGGGAAGGTGGCTCAGTGGTAGAGCGCTTGCCTTGCATGCCTGAGGCCCTGGGTTTGATTCCTCAGCATCACATAAGCAAAAAGGAAAAAAAGCCGGAAGTAGAGCTGTGGCTCAAGTGGTAGAGCGCTCGCCTTGAGCTGAAGAACTGAGGGATAGCACCCAGGCCCAGAGTTCAGGCCCCACGACCGGACCCCCCCCCAAAAAAAAATTAAGCAAAGGGTTCCATTGGCTCCTCAAAGCCCTCCATATCTAGATTTCAATTTTGTTCTATGCTTGTGTTTTGAACCCCTGGGTTCTGTATTTGTTTTTGCCTAAGCTGGTCCTTATAGCCAAGGACCTCACTGATGGACAGTAGCTTTCTGAGGAAAGCTATTAAGAGGAGAAGCAGTTTGAATGGGTATTACTGAAAAGACTCAGGCAATACCTTAATCCTATCAAGGGGCTAGAGTACATCCTTAGGACTGAAAAGGATCTGGAGAAAGCTGTCATTTAATCAGCTGTCCCTTAGCTGTTGTGCTCAAAGGTAGTGCTCTACTATTTGAGCCACAGCTCCATTTCCAACATTTTGGTAACTAACAGGAGGTTAAGAGTCTAGCCAGGTGCCTTAGAACTGTGATTCTAGCCAGTTGCAGTGGCTAATGCCTGCTATCCTAGCTACTCAGGAGGCTGAGATCTAAGATCACAGTTCAAAGCTAGCCAGAGTGTGAAAATCTGTGAGACTCTTACCTCCAATCAACCACCAGAAAATGGGAAATGACACTGTGGCTCGAGTGGTAGAGCACTAGCCTTGAGCTGAAGGACAGCGTCCGGGCCCAGAGTTCAAGCCTCACAACCAACAAAAATAAAATTAAATTAAAAAAAGTCCTTCCTTCATAATCTCCCAGGTTTATTTGTTTTTTGTTTTGTTGACATAAGAAACTCTATTCTAACAACTTTTACTTTCTTTCACTTTTTTTTTTTTGCCAGTCCTAAGGCTTGAACTCTGCACCTGGGGTGCTATCCCTGGGCTCCTTTTGCTCAAGGCTAGCACTCTACCACTTGAGCATCATTTTCAGCTTTTTCTGTGATTAATTGAAGAGTGTCATGGACTTTCCTACCTGGGTTGGCTTCGAATCCTGAACCTCTGATTTCAGCCTCCTGAGTAGTTAGGATTATAGTTGTGAGTCACTGGCACCTGGCTTCCCTTTATCTTTTTTTTTGGGGGGGGGGTCTGGTCATAGGGCCTGAATTCTGGGTCTAGGCGCTGTCCCTCAGCTCTTCAGCTCAAGCTTCGCACTCTACCACTTGAGCCACAGCACCACTTCTGGCTTTTTTCTTTTTGCTTATGTGGTGCTAAGAAATAGAACCCAGAGCCTCAGGCATGCAAGGCAAATGCTCTACCACTGAGCCACCTTCCCAGCCCCTGGCTTCCCTTTATCTTATTTTTAATTGCCAGTCCTGGGGCTTGAACTCAGGGCCTGGTCACTGTTCCTGAGCCTCTCTGTCTCAAGGCACCACTTGAGCCATAGCACCACTTCTGGCATGGTAGGCAAGCACTATACCACTAAGCCACATTCCCAGCCTCTTTTACCTTTCTACTGACTGCAATGTGGGATTTGATTCAAATAGTCATCTTGACCATGAGGCAATAAGCCAATGATAGCTCCATTGTCACCCAGGACATGGGTTCCTGCAATCTTGTTGCAGTACTTGTATAAACTGATGTTTCATGGTCCCAAACAGCTATTAGAAACTGTGTATTTAGGTAGGCCTTAGAAGCAGAGATCAGGAGAATTGAAGTCTGGAGTCAAGTTAAAGAACAAAATTATTGAGACCCTCATCTCAACCTACAAGCTGGGCATGGTGGTGTTTGTGGACAACTATGCTTTGGAGAGGCATACCTAAGTAGGAGGATTTCATCTAAGACTTGCCCTAGGCAAAAATCCAAGACTCTATTTAAAAAATACAGCTAATGCAAAAAGTGCTGGAGTCATGACTCATGGGGTAGAGTACCTGCTAGCAAACGTGAGACCTTGAATTCAAATCCCAGTAAGAGAGAGAGGGAGAGACAGACAGAGAGAGAGAGAGAGAGAGAGAGAGAGAGAGAGAGATCCATGCCAATGCCAAAAAGCAAAAATCACCAGGTACTAAGTTTGAGTCCTGGTCTTGCACAAGAAAAGAGAAAGGCAAGTTTATTTATCTCAAAGCTTCCTTTTCCTTACCACTGTTTATGAAGGGGTTATTTGGGCTTCCTCCATTTTAGACAATGGTAACCTAATCATCCACAAGTAGCTTGGAATGGGCACTGGGGTATCTTGGAAAATTCACCTATGGGGCCAGGTTTCTGCTCCTCGCTTTCAGACAGGCTGTGCTTTGCACTTGCAGATAACTAAAACCATTTTTTAGAAGGAATATTGAATGTTGGTTTCCTCCATGCAGGTAAAAGTAGAGGTTCCCTATGCAGAGGTCTCTGCCTCTCTACTTTCTCACTGCAATACACTAGTGCCTCAGTCTACACCATCTGTGCTCCACACTACAAGTCATACAAATAAAGCTATTGATGGGAAAGAAAACTGGGGATCACCAGGACATCTAAAGAGCCAGGTTGGGCAGGAATCTTAAGCCTGTGAAGGCTTGAATTCTGTGAAAATGAACATTTTTTTTCTATGTTTTAAAGAAAAAGCAGCAATGTTTCTGGTGCCTTTTATAATTTATCTCTACTGCCACCCTAAAATCTAGGTATGGCCAAAAATCCTCTCTTTTGTTTAACAAATACAAGTTGACTTTTTTTTTTTTTTTTTGAGTCTGGGGCTTGAACTTGGGGCCTGGGCACTGTTTCTGAGCTTCTTTTTGCTCAAGGCTAGCACTGTACCACTTGAGCCACAGCACCACTTCTGGCTTCTTCTGTTTATGTGGTACTGAGGAATCAGACCCAGGGCTTTGTGCAAGCTAGGCAAGCACTCTACCACTAAGCCACATTCCCAGCCTGACTGAGGTTTTTATTGTTGTTGTTTTGTCAGTCGTGGTACTTCATCTCTGAGCCTGGGAGCTGTCCCTGTGCTCTTCAGCTCAAGGTGAGTACTCTACCTCGAGCCACAGTGCCACTTCCGGTTTTCTAGTGGTTTATTGGAGACAAGAGTCGCATGGACTTTTTCTGCCTGGGGTGTCTTTGAACTGTGATCCTCAGATCTCAGCCTTCTGAGTAGCTAGGATTACAGGCGTGCACTACCAGCATCCGACAGATTGAGTTTTTACTAGATTTTTGTTGTTTTGTCCCAGTACTGGGACTTGAACTCAGAGTTTGGGTGCTGTCCTTCAGCTTTCTCACTTTAGTCATACCTCCACTTCTGGCTTTTTAGTGGTTAGCTGGAAATAAAAGTCTCATGGACTTTCCTGCCTAGGCTGGCTTCTAACTTCAGACCTCAGGTCTCAGCCTCCTGACTAGGATTACAAGCCTGAGCCACTGGTGCCTGGCCAGGATTTTAAAGCAGGAAGGGTTTGAGGGCTAGAAGTTTAGCTCTGTGGAAGAATAATGTTTAGCATGTGAAAGATCCCAGTTTGACCCCTAGTAGTACAAAAACTAAACATAAGGGCATGTATACAACAAGGGAAAATATAAAAGTATAGATTTTTTTCATTTTTCATAAACAGCATATACATGGAGAACTAATGGATTGATAATCATGATTTGCCTAGTTTCTACTTTGCAGATCTGATATTTTAAAAAATTATATTGTAAACTTAAGCATATTTATCATGAAATATAATTGACATGTAGTATGTATCTGGTATAAGTATTAAATACTCTCTAATTAAGGAACCAGAGGAAACATTTAAACAAGACCTGAGGTTTCTCTTTCTTGCTTGCTTACTTACTTTATTTTTATTTCTGCCAGTCCTGGAACTTGAACTCAGAGCCTGAGCACCATCCCTGAGCTTCTCTTTTGCTCAAGACTAGCACTCTACCACTTGAGCCACAGCACCACTTCCAGCTTTTTCTGTTTATGTGGTGCTAAAGAATAAAATCCAGGGCTTTGTGTGTGCTAGACAAGCACTCTTCCACTAAACCACATTCCCAGCCCTCCTCTTTTTCTTTCCTTTCTTTTTTCTCTTTCTCTTTCTTTCCTTTGTGTGTGTGTGTGTGTGTGTGTGTGTGTGTGTGTGTGAGAGAGAGAGAGAGAGAGAGAGAGAGAGAGAGGAAGAGAATGAGAGAGGGGAGAGAGAGAGAGAGAGTATCCTGAGGCTTGAACTCAGGGCCTGAGTCCTGTCCCTGAGCTTCTTTTGCTCCAGGCTAGCTCTATCACTTGAGTAGCAGGACCACTTCTGGCTTGTCTTTTCTGTCCCAGCTGGTTTCATACTGGTTTCTCAGCCTCCTGAGTAGCTAGGATTATAGGTGTAAGCCACCAGCACTCAGGAAGACCTACGATTTCTTTCTTCTCTTTTTTGCCTGTCCTGGGGCTTGAACTCAGGACCCAGACAATGTCCCTAAGCGACTTTTGCTCAAGGCTAACACTCTACCACTTTAGCCACAGCAACACTTCTGGCTTTTTCTGTTTATGTGGTACTGAGGAATCAAACCCAGGACTTCATGCATGCTAGGCAAGCGCTCTACCACTAAGCCATATTCCCAGCTCACACCCCCCTCCCCCGATTTCTTCAGCCTAAAGTGAGAGGGGCAGCATGGCAAGGTATCTTAGGAGTCTGATCCTTCTGGGGCCTTCCTAGAGCCTCCATCTGCCCTCTTAGATGAGCCCTGAATGCTCAGAAGACTTGGAGCTCTCTTGTGTTTGTCCTCACTCCCACTCAAGAAATTGGGCTTCAGATCAGCTGGGCCAGTTTCTCAAATGGTCTTTTTTATTCTCTGTTCTTAAAGTCCTGCCCTCTCTTGTGTCCTATGTGGCTGTCCAATGAATATTTCTTGGGGCTGGGTTTCTGGCTAGGTTTAGATGTATGCTTGTCATTGGCCAGGTAGCCTCTGGAGTCATTGTCTTAACTTCTGATGTGGTCATTGCTTTTCTTATGCCTCCTAGTGGCCCTCTCAGGAAAGTTTTTTCTCTGGTTTTTTTTCCCCATGTCAGGCAATATGTCATTATCTTCAAAATATTTATGTCCTTGTTTTCTCCCAGAAATGGAATCAACCTTCTTTCTGCAACCTCTGTTCCCCACAGCTCCTCCACCCTTGTCCATACATAAAGGGCTTAGAATTTGAAGGCCATTATGGCCTCTGGCCATAAGGTGTGTGTCACCCTAGATATCTGCAAAGGAATAGGCACATCTAGGTACTAATAAAAACTTTATTCATAAAAACAAATTTATAGCTGGATGCTGGTGGCTCATATCTGTAATCCTAGCAACTCAAGAGAATGAAATGAGGATCACAGTTTGAAGCCAGTCTGGCCAGTAAAGTGTGAAACTCTTATCTTCAATTAACCAGTAGAATGCCTGAAATGGAGATATAGCTCAAAGTAGCTTGTGGTAGAACACCAGTTTTTTTTAAGTTTTTATTATAAAAATTTATTTTGATGCCATTTGTACCATTTATGAATTTTTTAGCATTTTTATTGTGATTGATTATATAAATTTAATAAATTTTATAGTTTTGTGCAATAGTGATACTTAAGTCACAAACACATTCTAACCTTCATGGAGCAAATTGTCTATTGTGGTCTATAAAGTTTATGAATTCTATGAGCTTTGACAAAACAGTTACTTCTTCCACATTGTGTGATATGTACATTTCTTTCCTTTTGCATAGTGTCAGCTGTTCCCTCTTTCCCGCTCATTCTCTCCCTCCCATCACTGCCATTGAGTTGCTTAGTTCATTTTGATCAATGTCTAGTGCAGCTGATGGGTCCCTCTGTTTCTGTGGCCTCCTCCTAGTTTCCCTCCAATGTGTACATATATACCATATATGTGGTCAGCAGCATGGGGTCATTTAGTAATGCTTTGACCAGATGAGTGGAGGTCCTTTGTTTCTCCAGTCTTGTTTACATTGTTATATCTCCTTACGTTTTGGATTTAACATCCACTTATCAGGGAGACCATGTGCCATTTGTCTCTTTGATCTTGGCTTACCTCACTCAACATGATTTCTTCTAGTTCCATCCATTTCCCTGGGAATGCCATTATTTTGTCCTTTCTAGTGGCTGAATAATATTCCATGAACACAAGTTAATGTACAGCACCCAGGCCTCAAGTTCAAGTCTCAGGACTAGTGTGTATGTGTGTGTGTGTGCACGCACACACAAAACAACCAAACCAAATTAAAAAAAACCATTAATAGGGCTGGATGAGGTGGTATATTCATATAATCCTAGCATTTCAGAGGCTGAAGTAGGAAGATCTTGAGTTTGAGGCCAACCTGGGCTACATAGTTGGGGGTCAGCCTGAGCTGCCTAGTGAGAATCCATCTCAATAAAACAAAAAACAAAAGAACATGAAATCAACCATAAAAACAAGTCAGAAGACAAGGGATTATGGCTCACTTGTAGAACAAGTACTTTGTATGAGTCCAGGCTTCAATACACAGCAGAGAGAAAAAAAAAAAAAAACAACACCAAACTGGTCATAACAGGCCATGTGCTGACCTAATATCCACTTCCTCCACATTTTTAAGCATTTAAAGCATCTAGAGATTTAATCCTTCTAGAATTATGTACATTGCAAACAAGGCAGTGTCTGTTTAGATGGTGGGTGGTCATCAAGCAGAATATTCTTTTTTTTTTCTTTTTTTTGTTAGTCCTGGGGCCTGAACTCTGGGCTTGGGTGCTGTCCCTCTGCTCTTCAGCTCAAGGCTAGCACTCTTCCACTTGAACCACAGTGCTACTTCTGGCCTTTTCTGCTTATGTGGTGCTGAGGAATAGAATCCAGGGCCTCATGCATGTGAGGCAAGCACTCTACCACTGAGCCACTTCCCAGCCCTAGGAATATTCTTTTCAGTCCTTGAGATGTTCTTTTTTTTTTTTTGGTGCCAGTACTGGGACTTGAACTCAGGGCCTTATGCTTTCTCTTAGCTTTTTCTCTCATGGTTGGCACTCTACCACTTGGACCACACCTCCACTTCTACCTTTTCTGCTGCCCAGGCTGGCTTTGAACTGGGATCCTCAGATCTCAGCCTCCTAAGATTACAGGAGTGAGCCACTAGCACTTAACTTGAGGTGCTCAGTTCTAAAGACAGTGAGACTGAGCAGCCAAGCTCAATGACTGCCTGTTCAATCCTTTCTTAAATTTTGCACAAGGATCAGGTATCTTAATGAGGTCTCCTTTTATTTAAAAAGAAATCCTTTAAACCTGAAACAAGGAACTTCCATGGCAAAAAACAAATGAGGTATCCATGAGAGGAGTAGCTGGGAACAGAAGCTTCTTTTATGCCTTTTAGCAAGTTAGTAAAAGCAAGGACAGACTCACCACACTTTGAGGGGAACCTCATGGGCCTAATTCACACAAGGTGGCAATATTACTTATATACCTTTATTCACAGTCTGGGAAAATTAATGGTTTATCGGCACCATTAAAGTTGGGGTTTCCTGAAGAGTCCTGTAAATTGGAATGTCTAGTCTATAGTGAGTATAAATATCACTCCTGAATTGGTTTCTAAGGTGATAGCACAATGAACTACAAGTTGAAAGTCTTGACTAATGCTGATTCAATGGAAGTTATATACAATTTCTCTTCTGGAAGTATCTGCTATTGAGCTAGACCATTGGTACAGTCATTGTTTGTTAATCCCTTGACCCTGTCCAAGTTAAATGCACTCTAAACCTAGAGGAGGGAATGCCCAGATGTCCTCAAAGAAAGCTTGCTTTTTAGTTCTTTCTTTCTTAGAAGATTTATACTGACATGTGCTTTAGTTGGTTCTTGTAGTTTCATCCATCACAACAGAAGCTTGTAAAAGGGTATGAAAAGCTTCTCAGTGTCCTTACTACAAAGATTTTTGTTTGTTATTACTTTCCTTTTGGAGGGACATTTCTACTTGGAAGGCCTAAAGTTCTAGCTAATGTTAAGCAAGGAGTAAAGCTCCTGCAGCCGGAGGAAGGTGTTTTTTGGTGATAGTATGTGATGATATATGGTCACACAGCTGTAGTCAAATCCCTGGGAGAGGAATCTTGAAGCAGAAAGCTATAGCAAGTGCTCATTCCATCATTTTTGCTAAGCCACATACTCCATTTTCTGATCTAGGCATGAGACAGGCCTACAGCAGCCTGCCTATTCTGAGAACCTTTAAAGACAAGTCAGCCCAGAGTGGTGGGGTGTGCCTACTATAGTGAAGCTACCAAGAAAGCTGAAGCAGGAAGATGGCTTCAGCCCAGGCATTTGAGGTCAACCTGGACAACATAGTACAGTCCCATCTCAGAACAAAACAAGAACTACTTGCAACACTTGGAGATGTCTGTAGCTCCCACTTTTCCCTCCCTCCCTCCCTCCCTCCCTCCCTTCCTTCCTTCCTTCCTTCCTTCCTTTTGACTGTGGGGCCTGAACTCTGGGCTTGAGTGCTGTCCTTGAGCTCTTCAGCTCAAGGCTAACATTGTACCACTTGAGCCACAGCACCACTTTGGCTTTTTCTGCTTCTGTGATGCTGAGGAATCAAATGCAGGGCCTCATGCATGCAAGGCAGCACTCTACCACCTTCCTAGCCTGCCTTTCTTTCTCTTTTCCTTTCTTCTTTCTTGCTTGCTTGCTCCTTCCTTCCTTCCTCCTGCTTTTTTCCCCTTCCTTTCTTTTGCCAATCTGTGACACTGTGTGCCAGGCTAAACTGAGGCAAATACCTGAGGGTTTTGACACAGAAGGGTAATGGGATCATACAGTCCAGAACTGGATGATTTTTATCACAATTTAAGATCCTAAAAGTAACCAGGTGTCAGTAATCCTGTAATCCTAGCTATTAAAGAGGCTGAAATCTCATGATCACAGTTCAAAGCCAGCCCAGTTAGGAAAGTCTATGAGACTCTCATCTCCAATTAACCAGCAAAAACTTAGGGGGGGGAGGGGGGAGGACGGGAAGGGATGGGAAGGGGAAACAAAGGAGGAGGCTACAATGCTTGATAAGAAATGTACTTATTATCTTGCCCATATAATTGTGACCCCTCTGTACAGTATTTTCACAATTAAAAAAAAAGTAGAAAAACTAAGGAACAGGCCAGCTTCTGGTGGCTCACGCCTGTAATCCTAGCTACTCAGGAGGCTGAGTATTGCAGTTCAAAGCTAGCCCAGGCAGGAAAGTCTATGAGACTCTTATCTCCAATTAACTACCAGAAACGCAGAAGTGTTTCAAGTGGTAGAGCACTTGCCTTGAGCTGAAGAGCTCAGGGACAGCGCCCAGGCCCAGAGTTCAAGCCACACAAAATATAAACAAACGAACAAACCTAAAGGACAGTGCCCAGGCCTTGAGTACCAGCACAAAACACAAACAATAAAAAAACCCACACTGCATCTATGCATGAAAATGGCTGAAGAGTGTTGAATAATAGAGAGGCAGAGGAAACAAGGAAAGAGAAAGCAATAGAGGAGGTTAATCTGACAAAAGTATAATTCATACATGTGTGAAATACCACAGTGAAACCTTTTTGAACAATTTTATACTGATAGGAATTCATGAACTTTTTTATAATTTTAAAATTTATATCAGCTTGAAAATTTATTCTAGTTTATAAATGTATATAATGTATAAATGTATATATATTATATACATTTATAAACTGAGGGATGTAAGAAAGGAGGGGCACTAGTGAGAGTGAGTGGGGAGGGTGAAATGGATAAAGGAGGGTGAACATGGTTGAAATACTTAACATGCATGTATAAAAACAGAACACTGGAACTTGTTGAAATTGTTTTAAGGGGGGTGGGGCTGAGGGAGAGTGATGGAGGTGTGAGTTGGATCAAAGTGTACATATATGGAAATGGTGCAATGAAATCCCCTTGTACACTAGCACATGCTAATAAAAAAAGATTTTAAAAAAGAACTGAAGTTCTTAAATCCTGCATTCCAAAAATAGTATTTTAAGCACCGTGGAGAAAAATGCAATTGTTGTTGAGGAGTCTATCAATTATTAAGTGTGGAGCCAATGCTATTTTGGTTGCTTTTACAATGAGAAGATCATTTCCAGGAATACCATACGCTTTGCTTCAGTCCACCCCAGCCTCCATGTTTCCTCTGAGGCAGAAATAATAATACTGGGCATAGAGGGGGAGGGCTGAGATTGAGGGGCTGGAAATAGATCATTGGGGGGACAGAAGGGAACAGCAGGTGTTTTTGAAAGCTGACTCCTACTAAACTAGTTAATTTTGGTTCATTAGTGTTATAAAGGCAGTTCTCCTCTTTGCAGTATGAGTAGAGCACAGTTGGAAATGTTCATTCAGTTTTGATTTTCCTACTGAGTAGAATCTTCCATGAGGCTGCTTGAGTATGTTGCCATGTGCTGCCATGGAGAGTGGTGGGAATCCCCTCTCCCTGCCAGCCTTTCTCACCTCTTTCCTGTCTAGGCTCAAGGCCTACTTTGATGGAAGGTGCCTCCTCTTGATCTTATGTTCCAGGCAGGCAGCTGGGTCTTAGACACGTCAATCTACCACCAGGGCAACATTTCTTTCCATATTTTCTATAGTTCTAAGCCAACACACAAAAACTCCTGAATCCACACTCAATTCTTTGTTGTTGTTGGTGGTGGTGGTCATGCGGCTTGAAATCAGCGCCTGAAAGCTATCCCTGAGCTTTTTTTCTCAAGCCTAGCACTCTACCACTTTGAGCCACATCACCACTTCCAATTTTCTGGTGGTGCAAACCGCGATCCTGAGATCACAGCCTCCTCCTCCTAGGATTATAGGCATGAGTCACCAGTGCCAAACTCCATATCCAAATGTTTTTTGGACATTTTGTTGCTGTTATTGTTGTTGTTGATTTGTGTTAGTGAGTTGTGGTTTCATTAGGTAGCCCGAGCCAACTTCAAACTCATGATCCTCCTGTCTCAGTCTACCAAGTGCTAGGATTATAGATGAGTCCTGCTTAGGTTTGTATATTTTTATTATCTTCAAGTAGTTGTCAAAGAGATTTCAATTCAACATATCAAATTATGTGTACAATGAATCTTGATCAATATCTCCCCTTCCATTGTTCTCCCTCCCTTTCCCATCTGTCTCAGCCCTACCCAATACTCATTTCCTAGTTCCGTTTTCATGGATGTACATCAAGTTTCATGACTGTATTCACCCATCCTTCTTCATTAATCTTCCCCCTTCCACTTAGTCCTCACTCCATTTAAACAAGATATATTTCAGCATCCCAGTATTCATTTTGTTAAATTGTCTGTTAATTGTTCAAAGAAGTTACATCAGGGAACCCACCCCTGTATATGCTATGCATTAGTTGATCATATGTGTGTGTGTGTGTGTGTGTGTGTGTGTGTGTCTACACACACATGTGTGAGAGCTTTTATTGAAGTATACTCCACAATTTTCATATTTGAAGTGTCCTTCAAATGCAATGGGTCTTCGTGCCTTGCAATCCTGTTTGCTTCCAAATCATCTCCTTCCCCTAGGAATAGTAGGTGTGGGTAAGGAGTGTCAGGGAAATTCAATGACCCAGGGTGGGGGGTCTGCTAAATGAATAGGGCTTCTGCAGAGCTGATGCCAGAAGCTGTCAGACTCCATAGGCAAAGCAGAGCCAAGATCTCCGCTAATATGCCAAAATTGAAGAGGTTGTTCAGAAAAAGGCTGCATTCTCCCAGCTGGTCACTTCCAGCTTCACTTTATGTATACAAGAATACTGCCAGTTCAGCACTCAGAGAACAGCATTTGAATCAACATCGACAGTAATAGTCACTTATTCCTTCACTTGACAAATAGTTATTAAGGGTTGATGAGGAGCCAGGCATGATTCTAGATGCTGATCAGTCTCCCAGAGTCCTGCTTTCAAAGGAAATGAGTCTGGTGGGGAGACATGATAAACACAAGTAACATGTGAAGGAGCCCAGGGAGGGTTTTATTTGTTTTGTTTTATGTTCTGTTTTTTTTTTAAATTAACTTTCTTTTTTAAGAGTAGCTTTACATTTGCAGCAAAACTTAAAGCAAAGCAGAAATATTCCATATACTCCCTGCCCCCGCCCCCCCCAGTTTCCCTCATGAGAACAACTCACACTAAAGTGACACAGTTAGGAAATATGGCATGGAGGCATCATAATAGTGTTTATGTGAGGACACTCTATGAGTTTGGACAAGTTAACACTTTTTGTTTTCCATAAGGTTAAAGGAATGAAGCTGATGTGCTACAGTGGATGGTCAGGACAGTCCTATCTAAAGAAACGACATTTGAACTGAGACTTGACATCAGCCACACATGTTCTTGGACAGACTTGTGGGCAGAAGAGCAGCAGGTTCTAAGGCTCCAGGTATAGCAAAGCCCAAGGGGGAGGTAGAGGACAGAGGATTATAGGCCTGTGAAAAATAGGGGTGTAGCTCAGCATAGATAGAACATTTCCTAACATGTAGAAGGCCCTGCCTGGGTTCAATGCTTAACACTAAGGGGAAAAGAAAAGAGCTGGGTGCCTGTGGCTCACACCTGTAATCCTAGCTACCCAGAAGGCTTCGAGCTGAGGGTTGGGGTTTGAAGCCAGCCGGGGCAGGAAAGTCTGTGAGTCTCTTATCTCCAATTAACCACCAGAAAACTGGAAGTGGTGCTGTGGCTCAAAGTGGTAGAGTGCTAGCCTTGAGCGAAAGAGCTCAGAGACAGTGCCCAGGCACTGAATTCAAGCTCTATCACTGACAAAAAAAAAAAAAAAAAGAATGTGCTTGAAGAAATATGTAATCTGGTAGGAGTATATATTCCAAGACATTTTTTTCTACTTTTTTTTCATTTTCTTGATAGTTTATCTTAAAAACTGCATTTGCATCAATATTTAATTGCATGTATATACTTGGATCAAACTCATCCATCTCCATCACTCTTTTTTTTTTTTGTCGGTCGTGGGGCTTGAACTCTGGGCCTGGGCCTGGGCGCTGTCCCTCAGCTCTTCAGCTCAAGGCGAGCGCTCTACCACTTGAGCTACAGCGCCACTTCTGGTTTTTTGGTGGTTTCTTGGAGATAGGAGTCTCACGGGTCTCTCCTGCCCGGGCTGGCTTTGAACCTCGATCCTCAGATCTCAGCCTCCTGAGTAGCTAGGATTACAGGCCTGAGCCACCAGCGCCCGGCTCCATCACTCTTTCTTAACCACCTTCACAGTTTTTTTTTTTTAATTTTTTTTTTTTCGGTCGTGGGGCCTGAACTCTGGGCTTGGGCACTGTCCCTCAGCTCTTCAGCTCAAGGATAGCGCTCTACCACTTGAGCCACAGCGCCACTTCCGGCTTTTTGCTTATGTGGTGTTGAGGAATCGAACCCAGGGCCTCAGGCATGCAAGGCAAGCGCTCTACCACTGAGCCAACTTCCCAGCCCCACCTTCACAGTTTTTTAAATTTTTCAAATTATTAAACAGTTGTATAAAGAGATTACATTTCCGTAAGTCAGGTTATGAGTACAATGCACCTTGATCAATGGCACCTTTTCCATCATTCTCCTCCATTATTCCTCCTCTCAGCCTTACCCTCAAGTAACATAGTTCAATATTTACATAACGTACATTGAATATAATGGTTATCTTTTTCTTAAAAAGCTAATTCTTGAATGTGGTTAAAAAAAGGACAAGGTTTATAATAACCAGTAACAAGGAGGTCATATGCCTACCCTAACCTTCTTATTAATGTTAGTGTATTTTATAAATATTTTCAGGAGTATCATCAATCATCATCTAATTTTTATTTTATTATGATTACTTATTGAGATGGGCATCTTGAAGTGCTACTCAGGCTAGCTTGGAACTTTTGATCCTACCTCAGCCTCTCAAATGGCTGAGGTAGGCTTGTGCCATCAGACACTGCTATATACTCACATTCACATATATATGTGTGTTTATATATAATTAAGAGAATATAATTTAGCCTACAGCTCAGATTGTAAGCTTTTTGTTTAGCAATTCGGCTTAGAAATGGCTCTATAAGAGTGTATAAACAACATCATTAGGTTCATAAATGTGCCATTATTTAAATAACCTATATTCTAATTTATGGACATTTAAGTTGTTTCTAGACTTTTGCTATCAAAATATATGCAATGAGACATATCTTTGTGAAATAAGCAGTTATTGTGTATCTCAGGATAAATTATTGGTGTTAAATCGCTGGGCCACTAGGTATGTGATTTAAAAACATTATCCTGGTGTGATGGCTTAAACCTATAATCCTAGCTACTTGAGAGGTAGCAATCTGGGAATCACAATTTAAGGTCAGCCTAGGCAAAAATCAGGTCTTGAGGTTCCATCTCTACAAATGCCTGGAAGCAGTGGTACACACCTGTTATCTCAACTATGCAGGTAAGCACATATAGGAGGTTCAAAGTCTAGGTGGGCACCAGTGGCTCATACATGTAATCCTTAGCGAATCATGAGGCTGAGATTTGAGGATCTCGGTTCCAGCCCGGGCAGGAAAGTCCGTGAAACTCTTCAATAAACCACCAGAAAATCAGAAGTGGCTCTGTAGCTCAAGTGATAGAGCACTAGCCTTGAGCTGAAAGCTGAGGGACAGCACTTAGGACCAGAGTTCAAGCCCCATGACCGACCAAATAAAATACAATAAAATGACGGTCCAGTGGAGTGGATCAAGTAGTAGTAGAGCACTTGTCTAGCTAGTGTGTGGCTGTGAGTTCAAACCCCAGGACTTTCAAAAAAAATAATGGAAATAGGAAACAGGAGAAGCCTTTCCATTATAAATATTATGAAATAAGGTATTAGGTCCATTTGAAAGAATAATCATCAATAGTCAAAACCAAATAAGCTTAGGGGCTCAGGGTAGAGCTCAGCAGGGAAGAATGTGCCTAGTACACAAAAGGCCCTGGGTTGAATCTCCAGCAACCAAAAATAAATAAGTAAATAAATAAAAAGCAGAAGAAAGGCTTCAGTGAAGTTCAAGGTCTTCATATTTAATTTTATTATTTTTATTATGGACATTTTTGGTTATGGACAAAAGTGAAAAGATTGCTATAAAGAGCCCTCATTATTCAGCTTCAATAACGATTAACTCATTAGTTTCAGATATACCTGTACTCACTTGTTCTTACCCTTGATTATTATTATTTTATTTACTTTTTTTTTTTTTGGTGATGCTGAGGGAGAATCAACCCTAAGGTTTTACACATACTAGGTAAGTGCTAAACCACTGAGCTATCCCCTCAGCTCAACCTCTGATTATTTCAATAAATATCAGACTTTATATTATCCCACCTTACATCTCTCAGGACATTTTGAAGGTTAGTTGTTATGTATAAAGACTCAATTCTGGATTTGTCTGATTACTTCCTCTGATACCACCTAACTTGTTCTCCCTTCCCAGCAGTGTCTGCTATTCCATAAGGAGGGGCGTTGGGTTGAGCCAACATATGAAGAAAGACAGCCTACCTCTGGGCTTCAGGACTGGGTTTAAGAACTTATTATCAGGCTGCGAGACACTGGGCAATCATCTAACTTACTGAAGGCTCACTTCTTCATCTGCAAAGTGACAATAACAACAAGAGTATTTTTGTGGGAAGCTGAGTGCATGGTGCCACCTAGAAAGGCCTTAGTCATTACATGAAGCAAGGAATTAGGAGTCATTCCAATCCCATAGCAGGAGAATGGGGATGGGAGTGAGGTTTGGGTGACCATAAAGAGGGCTGTTCTGTAATGGCGTTGAAGATGTTTTTGCTATTCATTACTGTACAATAACCTTCTCAGCCCTGGAAATTCCAGGCAGAGTGCTACTTCTGCTTCCTAAGAGCATAAAGTGTCCTGGAGCAGAGAAAAAGGCTGGTGCGAGATGGGGATGATTCATCCCTCTGGTGGCTGCTCAACTTTAAGAATGTGTTCTCTGTGCTGGGATAGCTCAGAAGAGTTAATGTAATAAAGCCCTAGTACTAGAGGTGGTTTGGCTGGAAACATAATGGCTACCATGCCATATGTATAGGATCAGAACATACCACCCCAAAATACTCCACTTTGGCTTAGGATTGATTTGAGCTAAAGGCCAATGAGAAGCACTACTATTGCCTTCTACCTCTCTATCAGGAGGGACAGAAAGATTCTCAATTACTGAGATAACTGAGAGTCTCATCAGCCCAGGGATGTGCCATCAGAGGAGTCATAGCACACCTCACTAAAACCCTTATCTTCCATTATTCCTTCATATGTTTACTGCTGCATAGTTCGCCATTCCTAAAAGCTTATCTTCTCTTTTCTTTGTCTTGTTCCTTCTCTACAAATGCATTGCTCTTTGTTAATATGCTATATAAGCTGGTCACCAGTGGCTGAAGCTTGTAATCCTAGCTACTCAGGAAGTTAAGATCTGAGGATCTAGGTTCAAAACTAGCCCAACCAGACAAATTCAAGGGACATATTTCTAATTAACTATCAAAAATCCAGAAGTGCAGGTGTGGCTCAAGTGGTAGGGCTCCAGCATTGATTAAAAACCCCTGAGTTCAAGCCCTAGGACTGGAGGTGAGGATGTGCACGCATGTGTACACACACACACACACACACAACCCTTCCCCCTCCCCGCCACACAAAAGATGCTCTGTAACACCAGGCACTGGTAGCTTACATCTGTAATCCTAGCTACTCAGGAGGCTGAGATCTGAGGATCATGGTTCAAAGTCAATCCTGGCAGGAAAGTCTGTGAGATTCCAATAAAATAAGCTACTCTCCAATAAACTACTCAGAAAAAGCCAGAAGGCAAGTGCTCTACCAATGAGCCACCTTCCCAGCCCCAGTGATAAGAACCTTTAACTTAACATTCATCCTCTTAGCAAATTTAAAAATACATAATAAAGTAGGTAATTATAGTGGTGTGCTCTTGCATTCCCAGCTACAAATGGGAGGCAGAAGGTAGGAGGCTGGTGATTTAAGACTAATCTTAGTGATAGAGTACCTGCCTACCTAGACTACTAGGACTTAGTGCTGTGTGTGTGTGTGTGTGTGTGTGTGTGTGTGTGTGTGTGTGTGTGTGTGTGTGTGTGTGTATGTGTGTACTAAAGCTTAAGGTCAGGGCACTGTCCCTTAGCTTTTTTGCTCAAGGCTGGTGCTCTAACACTTGAGCCACACTGTAGCTTTTTGCTGGTTAAATATAGATAAGAGTCCCACAGACTTTCCTGTTCAGGTTGGCTCTGAACCAGGATCCTTAGATCTGTCTGATGAGTAGCTAGGATTATAGGAATAACCCTGGCAGGAAAGTCTGTGAGATTCCAATAAAATAAGCTACTCTCCAATAAACTACTCAGAAAAAGCCAGAAGTAGCACTGTGGCTTAAGTTGTAGAGCGCTAGCCTTGAGCACAAAGAGGCTCAGGGACAGTTCCCAGGCGCTGAGTTCAAGCCCCAGAACCAGCAAAAAATAACCCAAATGCTATGTAAGTTCCAAGTTCCAGAGATAAAGTTAATAAACTATTTTTTTCCTTATCAATCTGTGTTTTGTCAGTCTAATTTTTATTTATTTATTTATTTTTTTGTCGGTCATGGGGCTTGAACTCTGGGCTTGGGCGCTGTCCCTCAGCTCTTCAGCTCAAGGCGAGCGCTCTACCACTTGAGCTACAGCGCCACTTACGGTTTTCTAGTGGTTTATTGGAGATAGGAGTCTCACGGTCTTTCCTGCCAGGGCTGGCCTTGAACTGCGATTCTCAGATCTCAGCCTCCTGAGTAGCTAGGATTACAGGCGTGAGCCACCGGTGCCCGGCTCAGTCAAATTTTTAGAACATCAGGCAAAGAGTATGTGAGGGTAGGGATATATTGTTCCTCTACATATTATCTCCGGAGTTTTAATTTCTTGTTTTGTGTGTGTGTGTGTGTGTGTGTGTGTGTGTGAGCGCGCACATGTGCACGGATATTGGAGCCTGAATTCACAGTCCGGGTGTCATCTGTTAACTTTTTACTGAAGGCTGGTACTCTACCACTTGAGCCAAATCTCAACTTCTGGCTTTTTTGCTGGTTCTGGCTTTTTTGCTAGTTGGAGGTAAGAGATGCATAGATTTTCCTGACTGGGCTGGCTTCAAACCGCGATCCTCAGATCTTAGCCCCCTGAGTAGCTAGTATTACAGTCTTCAGTCATCATCACCCACAGGCACTTGGCTTTTAATGCATTTTGCATATCTGAAACTTCATATGAATATACCCTAATTAATTAATTTTAGAGGTAAGGTTTTGAGCTCTTGTCTCAGTCTCTCACATAGCTGTATTACAGGCCTGTACTACTAGGCTGGACTCAAATTAAAAATCTTTTTTCCAGGGCTGGGAAGGTGGCTCCGTGGTAGAGTGCTTGCCTTGCATGCATGAGGTCCTGGGTTCAATTCCTCATCACCACATAAGCAAAAAAAGCCAGAAGTGGCTCTGTGGTGGTAAAGCACTAGTCTTGAACTGAAGAGCTGAGGGACAGTGCCCAGGCTCAGAGTTCAGGCCCCACTACTGACCAAAAAAAAAAAAAAAATCTTCTTTTTCTTAGTGGTATTGAACTCACAAACTTTCCCTGGTAAGGCAATAATTCTACCATTTCAGCCTCACCCCTATTTTGTTTTTTGATATGGGATCTCATTATCCCTGAATACAGGAGTAAAAGTACAGAGTGAATTAGGTCCTAAAAGTCTTTCATTTATATAAATTTAGAGAACTTAGGTTAAACTTGTATCCAAAGAGCTCTCTGTTCTCCTTTCTCTTTCATTCTTTTTTTCTCTCCCTGCCCCCCTCCACCCCTTTTATTCCTCTACCCACTTTCTTTCTCTTTTTAAGATAGGGTCTCACTATAGCTTAGGCCAGTCTTGAAATTATACCCTTCTTGCCTCAGCCTTCCAAGTGTTGGTATTATAGGCATGCACCCCCCACACCCATTAATTAATTAATGTATTTAGTTGGTCATGGGCCTTGAACTAAGAGCCTGAGCACTATTCCTATGCTATTCAAGATTAGCACTCTACCACTTTGAGCCATGATGCTGGTTTTCTGGTGGTTAATTGGAGATAAGAGTTTCAGAGGCCCTCTTGACTGACCTGGTTTTGAATCACAATCCTCAGAGCTCAGCCTCCTGCATAGCTAGAATTATAGGCGTGAGCCACCAGCACCCAGCCTTTTAGTTATTTTTAATTACTTAAATTAATTTTATTATTGTTATTATTAGTTAAGTTTTTTGCTTTTGGTGGTAATAGCCTTATGCTTACTCTGCAGGTACTCTACCACTTGAGCCACATCTCCATCTCTAATATTGTTTTTCTAAGTCAGGGTCTTACCATGTGGTCCAGGCTGGCCTCAAACTTTGCATGTATCTGGAATACAGTCACATATCACAACATCCAGATGTAAGGAGCTGCCTTTTAACAGAATGCACTGATTTTGTATGGGCTAGAAAATAAACTGATGGAATGGCAATATAAATTAACATGGCGATATATATTAACAATAGAGCTCAAGAGTTCAACAGACAGTTAATAAGCCAGCTGTTCAGAACAGAAGTACCTACGGATATTTCTGTTTCTAAAGATTTGGGTCAGGCATACCCAGTCATGTCGTTCAGAGTAATAGAGGACTCTGTTCAGCCCATAGCTGATATTTTAGGTTACTTATTTGAAATTAAGTCAAATCAATTCACTTATAGAATTTCTATTTATTTAGAACCCAGAAGAAAAATAAATGCAGCCTGCCTATTTTGCATTAACACACAAAGTACATTCTTTCCAGTGTCATGCATTGAGCTGTCACCCTCATATCTTCTCATTTAATATTCACACCATACTTTTAGCCTGGGTCGTATCTTCACCTTATAAAAGAAAAACTAAGACACAAAAGGTTAAGGAGCTTGCTTCAGGTCAGTTGGCAAATGGGTTGTGCAGCAAGGTTTAATCCAGGGAAGGCCCTGCTCGACAATTTGGACTTCATAATATAGATATAGATTCTGTAGATTTGCATAGGTTTCATACTAGAGAATTCCTTAATGAAAATAGATGGAAGAAGCACTGTATGGTGGCACTGTACAGAAGGCAGAGATAGGGAAAAATGGGACTGCAGAGAAGTGGGAAAGGTTGTGAGGGCAATCCAGACCCTGTAGAAGTAGTGCCAGAGTTTGGAAGCAGAAGACATGGTTCTAGCCTTGTTCGTGTCATGCTGCTGCTGGGTAATCTCCAGCAAGTTCCTAAAGCTTTGCTACTTCTTTTTAAAAAGGGGCCTGAGCTAGGAATGTGGCTTAGTGGTACAGTGCTTGCCTAGCATACATGAAGCCCTGGGTTCAATTTCTCAGTACCTCATAAACAGGAAAAAAAAAATAAAGCCATAATTGGCACTGTGGCTCAAATGGTAGAGTACTATCCTTGAGCAAAAAGAAGCTCAGGGACAGTGCCCAGGCCCTGAGTTCAAGCCCCAGGACTGGCAAAAAATTAAAATTAAAAAAGGGGCCTATTAATTTAATCTACAAAATCTTTAGATTCTTTCAAACTCTGGAATTCAGACTGAAGCCTTTAAATTCTAATGCATTGCAGAAATTTACATACAAAGACTCTAAATATCATCCAGAATCCAGAGGAGCATTTAGATGTACTTATTTTCAACATAATCATCAACTCAAAGTACAATGGAATAGAATTGTTTTTAAGAATGTCTTCTAAACCAGATTATATTGAGACAAGCCAATAATTTTTCCATCTTTCTGTATTCTGTTTAAGAAAATGATCTGGATATTGTTCAGCAGCAGTGGCTAATGACAATATCAAATAAGGATATTACTTTTCAAACAAATGAGATGATTTAAAATCTAAGAAAGTTTATGAAAATATACACAATTCACATTGTCACCAAATTAATTTATTTCCTAAGCTCAAATCTAATATAAAAGGAGATTTTTTTTAACAGCTTCAGTGAACAGACTGTAAAGGGATTTAGGACAGGGAGCATAGGAAATAAATATGGTAATTCACAAACAAATAATGAACACAAGGGTTATTCTATTGCCTGTGATACTTTTAGGATGTATTTTGAACACCTTGGCTCTTGCTGGTGTGAAGCCAGGCTCACCTCTGGCTTCCACCCCTGAAAACTTTTCTCCATCTCTGTGTCTTATTACTAACCCAATACCAAGACCTGCAAGCAAGTCTTTCCTCAGTGTTTCTCATAATCGACCTTCCTTCTCACTGACATGGGGTGGGGTTTCCATTCTCATCTGGCTAAAAGGGTCTTTTCCTTAAAATAACCCACAGGGCAAGGCATTTTCCAGAAATAAAGCCTTCACCAAGCTATTTGTTATTAAAGCTTCAGGGAGCCCTTTGCTTACATGATGAAATCTACATACTGCAGTGGAGCGCTCCATTGTTTCAGCCAGGCAAATGCATTAGCTTTCTTTACAGACGTTAATCCTCCACATCCGAGATTCTGCGGCTTGAAATCCTTTGCTTCTTTCTTCTCTCTGCCAATTCATGGCTGTTACCTCCTTTCATTCGGTTTTGGAAACACTTCCTTCGGGATGTTTTCCTTTAGTAGCTATTTAGCAGATAAACAACTCTTGCTTTTATTTTTTATTTTTTTGAGCTTTTAATCACATTAAGTGCTTTCAAGATAAATTATCCAGGTCTAGGGATAAATAACTTACAAAGATTTTCATTAAGAGCCACCCAGAGTGACTTTGTCAGAGACAGCACTCCAATTGCCAGGCGTCTGCCTCTATTTTTTTTTTTTTTAACTAAAGAATTCATACTAAACCAGGACAAAAGCCACTCTTTATGGTGACCTCTAGTGGGCACGCGACGATCCTACACAATCAGGAAAAGTGGAGGAGTAAAGTAAAATCCTTCCCAGTAACCAGCCTGGTTACTCGGTTGGACAGATGACCCGCAACCCACTCCACCCTTCTTCTTTCTTTTAGGATTTATTTTGTATGTAATAGTTTACTTTATAACTTACCTGGTTCCCCTCCGGCGGGCTGGGCTGCAGGTGTGTCGGATGCTCGTGAATGATCCCAGCTGTGAATGGAACCCACTCCCTGGACATCCTGCCAGAGCCCAGGGGAGTTCGCTCCGTGGAGGTTTAAGGGGCTCTTCACCCTCCAGATACTATGCAGCCTATGCTGCAGCCGGATCGGGGGTGCACGGATATGGGGATAGCCAGAGACACCATGAAGAGGTTGCTAATGAAAGCACCAAGGAATTCTGGAGGAGGGGGCTGCCAGGGCAAAGGCGATGCTCCCCAGATTTTCACCCCACTCCCTAGGAAATGTCACGAACGAGTCCAGGCGCGATACACATAGGCGCCTTCTTAGGACTAGAACCCCGGGGCAAAGCGGGGGGCCGGGCGCTCGAGCACCGCGCCGGGGGCTGGGTGCACGGCTGCCCTCGGAGCGCGCGCGCTGCCGCACGTGGGGCTCCCCGCGCGGGGAGAAGGAAGCGCAAGTCAGCAGGAAAAGCCCCAGCTCGGGGTGCCTTCTCTGGAGACATCATTTGGGGAGGACTCTGAAGCCGGAGGGTACGGACTGTTTCTGGAAAAAGCTTTCCAAACCCCAATCCTCACCTCTGCACTACTCCTTAGCCTCGGGTTTCCACCCTTCGGGGAGAGAGGGTTGTCAAAAGGACCTGGGGTTGGGGTGAGGGGGGGTACCCTAGTCATCCCGACGGGCCGGGGCGACATGAGGCAGGGGACGCCCGGGCGGCGGGGCTTGACTTCCCACCTCGCATCGCTGCCTAGCGGACCCCTCCTGGCCGGTGCGGGCGGGAGCGCACGGCGTCACGAGGCGGGGAGCCCGAGGTCCAGGGCGGGGCGCTGGGGAATCCCAGCCCGAGCGAGCCCGGGAGGTGCGGGAAGGCGGGCGCGGGCGGGCGGGCGGAGGGAGGTGAGCGCGCCGAGCGGGCAGGCGAGGAGGAGGACGGCGAGGGAGGCCCCGCCCCCGCCGCCCCGAGCCGGCTCCTCGCCGCCGCCGAGCTCGTTCACTTTGCCTCTCGTCTCTGGACGGCGGCGGGGCGGTTGCCTGAGCCGCTGCCGGAGGGAGCTCCGCGGGGGAACCGGAGCCTTCCCACGGCGTCTCCCCCGCTTCGGTGCCCGCGCCTCTCCGGGGAGGTCGGCGCCACCGCCGTGGAGAGGACAAGCCGGGCCTCGGAGGGGGCGACCCCCGGGCGCGAGGGGC
>NW_012267253.1:3746762-3775868 GCF_000151885.1 Dipodomys ordii | reverse complement strand
CCTCGGGTCCACGGGGCCCCGGGGCGGCCAGCCATGACTTTCGGGCGCAGCGGGGCGGCCTCGGTGGTGCTGAACGTGGGCGGCGCCCGGTACTCGCTCGCCCGGGAGCTGCTGAAGGACTTCCCGCTGCGCCGCGTGAGCCGGCTGCACGGCTGCCGCTCCGAGCGCGACGTGCTCGAGGTGTGCGACGACTACGACCGCGAGCGCAACGAGTACTTCTTCGACCGGCACTCGGAGGCCTTCGGCTTCATCCTGCTGTACGTGCGAGGCCACGGCAAGCTGCGCTTCGCGCCGCGGATGTGCGAGCTCTCCTTCTACAACGAGATGATCTACTGGGGCCTGGAGGGCACGCACCTCGAGTATTGCTGCCAGCGCCGCCTCGACGACCGCATGTCCGACACCTACACCTTCTACTCGGCCGACGAGCCGGGCGCGCTGGGCCGCGATGAGGCGCGCCCCGCCGGGGCCGAGGTGGCTCCCTCGAGGCGCTGGCTGGAGCGCATGCGGCGGACCTTCGAGGAGCCCACGTCGTCGCTGGCCGCGCAGATCCTGGCCAGCGTGTCCGTGGTGTTCGTAATCGTGTCCATGGTGGTGCTGTGCGCCAGCACGCTACCCGACTGGCGCGCCGCGGCCGCCGACAACCGCAGCCTGGATGACCGGAGCAGGTACTCCGCCGTCCCTGGGAGGGAGCCCTCCGGGTAGGACGCACTTGCTTCTCTGCCCGTTCCAGTCCGTCCTGTTGCGTCCGTCCGTCCCGTCCGTGCGTCCATCCGTCCCGTCTCCGTTCCTGTCTGCCAGGCTGACTTGGTGCCCAATGGGATCCCCCAGCGTGCTCACCGAGGGGCGCGTCGGTCCCCTCCCCAAGCTCAGTTTCCCAGCCATAAAGTCCTTCTGGCCTAGGGGTCAGATGCACATCTGGAGGGTGAAACACCCAGGCTTGGGGAAGGGGCAGGCAGAGATGTACCAACCTCCCCATCTTTGGAGTTGGCTTCGGGAGCAAATGGCTGTTTACTAGTTAGATTTCTCTCAACTTTTATTACTAGGATTGCAGTCATTTCACCTAGAGCGAAGAGCAGTTTGAAATTTGTACCAATATCTGGTGATGGTAGAAAAGATGAAGTGTTGTTCTGGTGAAATGTGGCCCCGCAGGGCACTGCCCACACATTCTACACACCCTGCCCCCGGCATAATGTGTGCTGTAATGGAATTGCGTATAGTAAAGGAGGCTAATTTAACGATAGATTTTTGAATAATGGATGTCTGTGCTCTTTTCTTTCTCTTCCTATAAAGGAATGGAGTTAGGAAAGTTCCTGACCACCGTTTGGTGCCAGAGATTTACACTGCGACATTCAGAGGGTCTTTCAGTATGGGGAAGGGGGAAAAAAACGTCAACAAGAAACCATGTCCTTGGAGGGAGGAAAAATCGAAACTGCTCGAATACAGAAACAGTATTTGAGAAGTTGATGTATTTTTTTTTTCGACTAGAATATAAGGAAAATGTTTTAATCTTCCCTAAGATCATGCCTAGTTCTCTTAATGGTGGTAACACTTCTCTTTTTAGTACAAGTGAGTTTATTTTGCATATTTGGTGGGAGGAATCAGCAGACTAAAGTTGGACTTTTTAAGGGAGACAGCCATTTTGGACACAAAAATCAACTTGTATATTCTCTTTTACTTTTGCTTGATAATGGTGTTAAGATTCCCCCTCAATTCACGTTTAATTCCCCCCTGCACTCACTTTTTAAATTCAAGGTTGTACGTACTTTGTAATCTTCTTCTGATAGGCATGAGTGTGTTAGAAATTGTGTTTCTGATATTACAGTGGGTTCCTTCTACGTAATATTCTTCCTGTGGGGTGTAAAGATTTCTATATAAATCTACAAAGTAAATAAAATTGTCTAGGACCTCAGAGCCTAATACTGCTCTGCCATCTTGGCATGAAATCCAAGATATATGCTTTGAAAAGAAATAAATTAAGAAACTCATTTTGTTCAGTGTATTAGGGTCTGTTTTCAATTTACAGATAAGAATTACTTACTTGGTACTCCAAAATTACAATGAACTTAATTTGTATACCTAAATAAATAAATGTCTTTGTTTTTTTTTCTGAAGTAGTCATAGAAAAATGAGCCACAGATGACTAGTCTTGAAATGATTCACTAGTAACTAGAATTGTAAGGCTAGAGAAGGTTTGAACTGCCTAAGGAAAAAGAACAGGAGAATTGACTTACTGGATTAGATATTGAGGGAGGAGGTTGGCTAAACCAGTGTATAAACAAAAACTGAGGAAGAGGGGCTTGGGGAGAATGAGCAGCCTGGAAATCACTAATGTAAAGCCCTTGGAAGGAAGTGAGAGAGCTGAATAATAATTCTAGGGAGAAGTGGGAGGTGGAGAAGAGGGAGACTGTAGAAGTGAAGGAGGAAGATGAGAGTAATGCTTAATCTGTGTATACATATCTATGTATGTATATAATTATTCAAGTCAGACTGTTTCCTAGATACCCAGATATTTCAGCAAATACATGTTTTTCTTGGCTTAATGGCCCAGTTTTCAGTTTCCCCTCTGAGTTTCAGTATATGAAAACCAGTATCTGTAGTCCCAAACAGATGAACTAAAGACTGGCTAAGTACTACTTAGGCCACATATTACAGAGGAAGCACCTTACTATCTTCCTAAAACAGACCCTAAGTCTCTCACCCCCTGCCAGTTTGTTGTTGCTGAATTAATCTTTCTGAAACATTCTGATTGTTTGACTGGGGATCTACCAAAGAAAGCCAAAACTCCTTACTTAGCCTTCAAGGTATTTTGCAATTTAATTATTAACTTGCTCTGGCCAGCACCCCAACACTCAGGTCTTGGTTTTGCCCATTGTCATTTGCAACCATCTTTTAAGTATCTGTTATGTTCAAGGCCCTGTTAACAGTTCTGAGTATTATAACTTCTTGTAGAGAACAATTGATGTGAGATTTTGAGGCACAATTGATCTCTAAGAGTTGAATTGTACTGAGAAAGCCTTCAGGGTATATGTGTGGGGGTGGGGAGAGATGGAAATAAGCAATCATTGGGAGGTTGTATTGGCTGTTCACTGTCCATCACTGGCTGGGGGTGTCACTTATATAAGCTAGTTTATGCAACCTACACAATCATGTGGGTCTAGCTTTGAGGGAAAAAAATCAGGAGTCTTTTCTCAGGAAAAGGAGCAACATGGGCATAGACATGAAACTTGTATTTTATGTTTAGGGAGTAGAATTCTATGGTAGAGTGAGATGTCACTAGAGAAAAGAAAAAAGACAATAACTATTTTGCAGCAGTGTCCAGCTATTGTTTGGTTTATAGCTTTTGGCCTGAATAGGTTATGCATATAAAGTAATGAATTTGGTAAATGTATATCATGATTGGAAAGGGTTGGGGGGTGGTAGTGAGGAATTGAACACAGGAAAAATGTGTTTGAAACCAGGTATGGTATCACACATCTATAATCCTAGCAATCAGAGGCAAGGTGAACGAAAGTTTCAGGCCAGCCTGATTGACATAGCAAGACCTTGTCTCAAAAAATCAAGTGTTGAGGATAAACTCAGGGGTAAGGTGCTTGCCTAGCATATGCAAGCTCCCAGATTCCATCCCCAGCACTGCAGAATAGAACACAATGAAACATAATGAAATTGAAGATCTTTGCAGAGGGCAGGGATGAGAGCTTGGATTGCTTTGTGGTTGTGAGAATGGAGAATAAATGACAACTTTTGGGACATAGTAGGAAGAGTCTGAGCTACCCCTGGACATTGGAAAGACACAGAATTTAGGGGCTCATTTTGGACTTCCAGGAACAGAGGAGTGCTCCCTGCTACCTACAGCCTCCCATTTATCCAGTCTGGCCTGCTTACTTATTCCCAAGTTACCTGGTGTCCCTTATTATATTATCTGTAGGCTACTCACCTTACATCATTGATAAAGCCCAACTCAGCTTTTTTTTTTCTTTTGAAGCTTTTATTATTGTGCTAGTAGAGGTAATATTTTATCTGAAACCTCTTGAGAGATTGCTTGTTTGTATTTAGTTGGTGTCTATAATAGCCTTCCTAGTGTGGTAGTAATTTCACATACAAACACACCCTGGCTTCTAAACTAGAGTAGATGAAAAGCCCTCAGAGGCAGGTAAGTTCTCTTGTATTATTATGACTGCGTCTTTTTAGGAAAAAATTACTATTCTAGAACAATATGTATTGTGTTCATATTACATTAAAAATGGTCAGAAACATAATTTGTGTTACATAGTTTGAATAGCTGTTCGGAGTAAGGCAGTAGACTTCTCCCAGTTTTGAAGATTTGAAGAACTGCAGTAGCCCTTGTTTGATAGGATAGGATATGATAAATTAGCTCTTGTTTATGAGTTGCAAGAACTTTATTCTCTCCTTTAAGACTTCATTAAGACAACTACAATTTCCTAGAACATAGTAGTTATACTTTAATATCTGTTTATTGAGAGAAAAAGCCCATGATGATTGAACAATGATCATGAATTCTGACCAGCCTAATTGTGCACTGTCCTGGGCACTATGGGTACAGTTTCATGACAAGGTTTCTGTTCTCATGGAAACATCCATCTGTTGTTGATAGTCGGATGGGGAGACAGACAACACAATAAGCAAACATAAGAATTCCAGAGTGTGGGTCTGGAGGCATGACTTGGTAGTAGAGCGGCTGTGTGCAAACATGAAGTTCTGGTTTCAAATGCCAGTACCACAAAAAGAAGAAAAAGATCTTTTTTTCAGATTGTGAAAGGTAACATGGATTGAGTTCTAAATGTAAGAAAGAGCCATGGCACAATGGAGGGAAGAGTGTTCTGGGCAAAAGATGGCAGTGGGCTTGTCTTGTCTGTAGAATGGAAGGAAAGCCACTATGGGCTACAATTTATTTCAAGGGCAAGTGTGTGCAAGGTGGGGTTGGAGGGAAGCCTGTGGACTACAGCCAGGCCTGTGTGCCATGGAAGGATGTTGGCTTTTCTTCTAAGCATGACATAGAAGCCTTTGGTTGGCTTGAAACACAGAAAAGATTCTGGTATATTATCTTTTTAATATTTTTTTCTCCTTCTCCCCTCCCCCTCTCTTTTTCTTTTTCAGTGGTACTATAGTTTGAACCCAGCTTTTCACTTACTAGGCTGGCATTCTATTACGTGAACCACCTTAGTGGTAGAATTATTTGTTCATGTGTTTATTTGGCGGTAGTGGATTCTGAACTCAAGGCTTCACACTTGCTAGGCATGAATTCTACCATTTGAGCCATGTCACCAGCTGACTAATATGTATTAAAACACCACTCATTGGGTGGATAATGGACAGAGATGTCCACTGCAGATGCTTTAAGAGGAGGCAAGAGACTATGGATCTTGGGTTAGGGGAGTAGCAATGGAGAGGGTATAAACTGGTTAGACTTAAGTCCACAATTCTTCTATAAGCATGTATTAGCTTTCCATTATGGACAAAATATCTGAAACAATCCACTTAAAAGGAAAGAAGTTCATTTTGGCTCAGGCTTCCAGAGATTTTAGTCCATGGTCACTTGGTTCTGTTGCTTTGTGCCTGTGGCTACAGAACACTTTGTAGTGGGAGCATCTGGCTCAAGAAGGTGCACACCTCATGGTGTCTGCGAAGCAAAAGAGAGAAACTTCAGGGCCAGGGTCCCAGGAAGGAGGTCAAAGGCATGCCCACAGTAACCTAACTTCCTTCCATGGCACCTCCCAATAGTGCTATAGACTGGAGAACTGATCCTTTAATACATGGACATGAGGAACATTCATTATCCAAACCATAGCACTGGACTAGGAAAGTGTAAGAAGCTATTGAATGAAATGGTATTGGGGTCTATGGGTGTTGGGTGTCCCTCCAGCTTGACTGCTTTGGACTCTATATATTGAATTCTACAGGGATTACTTCCCCTTTAGGAGGAGGCTTTGAAAGAGTGATCCACAGAGGCTGGTTTGGGGAGGGATTATAGACTAGTTTCCTTACTGCACAGCTGAAACCTCTCATCTCCCTTTGCAAGAGATCTTTAGTGAGTACATTGAAGCCTTCCTAGATAAACAAATCTAATAATGAAGCAATCTTAGAATGGTGTTGTTCTTAATGTTCTATAGATTTCCCAAGGCAGTTTACTCACAAGTAATACCTGAATATTGTTTGTGTGGGGGAAGGGCTTGAAACCAGGGCTTGTACATTGCTTTTGGGGGGGGGTGTCAGTTGTGGTGCTTAAATTCAGGGCATGGGCACTGCCCCTGAGCTTCTTTTGCTCAAGGCTAGTGCTCTACCACTAGAGCCACAGTGCCACTTCTGGCTCTTTCTGAGTAGTTTATTGGAGATGAAAGTTTCACAGTCATAGCTGGGCACTGGTGGCTCACATCTGTAATCCTAGCTACTCAGGTGGCTGAGATCTGAGGATCAACGCCAGCCCAGGTAGGAAAATCCATGAGACTTTTATCTCCAATAAACCACCAGAAAACCAGAAGTGGCACTGTGGCTCAAGTGGTAGAGTACTCACCTTGAGCTGAAGAGCTGAGGCACAGTGCCAAGGCCCAGAGTTCAAGCCCCACAACTGAAAGAGTTTCACAGCCTTTCCTGCCCAGGCTGGCTTTGAACCACGGTTCTCAGCTCCTGAGCAGCTAGGATTACAGGCATGAGCTATTGGCATCTGGCTTTTTTTCACAATGCTCTGCTTTATCCTGTTGAGCCACAGTTCCACTTTTAGCCCCCCCCCTTTTTTTTAAGATGGTTAGTGGGAGATTAGAATCTCAGGGACTTCTCTTCTTGTGTTGGCTTCAAACCATGATTTTCAGATCTAGCCTCCTGAGTAGCCTGAATTATTGGCACTAGCTTCTGTTATTCTGGCATTGTCAATAAGATTAGAGTTCTCTTTGGGCACTTTAACATATAAAAATTACTTATCTTATAAAATTACTAAGCATTAATCTGGGATGTTGGTGGCTCATGCCTGTAATCCTAGCTCTTCAAGAGGCTGAGATCTGAGGATTGCAATTTGAGGCCAGCCTGAGCAAGAAAGTCTTTAAACTCTTATTCTTATTAACCACTAAAAAGCTGAAGTGGAGCTTTGACTGCAAGTAGTAGAGTGCTAGCCTTGATCACAAAAGTTTAGGGACTACGGGCTGGGAAGGTGGGTCAGTGGTAGAGCCCTTGCCTTGCATGCATGAGGCCTTGGGTTCAATTCCTCAGCACCACATAAGCAGGAAAAAAAAGCCAGAAGTGGCACTGTGGCTCAAGTGGCAGAGCGCTAGCCTTGAGCTGAAGAGCTGAGGGACAGCGCCCAGGCCCAGAATTCAAGCCCCATAAAAAAAAATCCAACTTTTGTTTTTTTATCCTGGGGCTGGGAATGTGGCTTAGTGGTAGAATGCTTGCCTAGCATGCATGAAGTCCTGGGGTTTGATTCCTCAATACCACATAAACAGAAAAAGCCAGAAGTGGCACTGTGGCTCAAGTGGCAGAGCACTAGCCTTGAGCTGAAGAGCTGAGGGACAGCACCCAGACCCAGAGTTCAGGCCCCATGACCGTACCACCCCCCCACCAAAAAAAAAAAAGTTTAGGGACTGCATGCTAGCTCCTGAGTTCAAGCCCCAGTATCATCTCTCTCTCTCTCTCTCTCTCTCTCTCTCTCTCACACACACACACACACACACACACACACACACACACAAATTATTAAGTATCAGCCAGGGGTTTTGGCATATACCTATGATCCTAGCACTTGGAGGGATTTGGGGTATAACAGGAAGGAGGATCACAAGTTCAAGGATAGGCAAGCCTATATAGATCTTGTCTTAAAAAACAAACAAACAAAAAAAAACCCAAAACAAGCCAGGCACCGGTGGCTCATGCCTGTGATCCTAGCTACTCAGGGAGATCTGAGGATCATGGTTCAAAGCCAGCCCAGGCAGGAATGTTCGTGAAACTCTTATCTCCATTTAACCACCAGAAAACCACAAGTGGCACTGTGGCTCAAGTTGTAGAGCTCTAGTCTTGAGCTGAAGAGCTCAGGGAGAGCGCCCAGGCCCAGCGTTCAAGACCTACAACTGACAAAAAGAAAGAAAGAAAAGAAAAATCCAAAGCATACTAAACATTGCTGCCTACTTTATTAAAAGTTGCTCTTTCCTAGTTGCCTTTGACAAGTCTCAACCTTTGACAGACAGGTCAGATATAAAGTAGTTACCCTTTTATTATCTGGGCCCTTTTGCCTGTGGACTTCTGTTCCTGTAGTCAGTCTCAGCACAAGAATTCTCTCTGGAGTTTTAATCTTTTCAGCATGCAAGGTCTTGTGATAATTTTTGATCTGCACTTTAATAATCTTAAAAGTTGCTTCCTGTGAGAGTTTTGATCTTTAATTTGTGTTACATTGTGTAAGCCTAAGAGCATATATATAATCAAAATGAAGCACCAGGTGATAGAAATTTAAAAATCAATTGTCTGATTTCCCTGGCCTTTTCACTCAATATTATATAAGTCCAGTAGGTTTTGAAGTCTGTTAAAAATAAAAAGCAGTATTTGAAACGGAAGATGAATGTCTCAGTGCTTTTACTCAGTAGATAAGGAGGTTACTTTCAGAAGTCAGTAATTAATAGATCTCTGATAAGATTGAACATAACCCAAACTTCAGTTAAATCCTATTCTTTCACAGTGGACTGTTTCTTTTAAACGTATACAGGGTTTTTCTATCTCCTGCCAATTTTAGAATTCTATGGAAACTTTGCTTTCTCAATGTTTTATTTCTAAACAAAGAGCTTTTTTCTCCTTTCCTTTTGATAAGCAAATCATTTTCAATATTTTTCCTTTTATTTATGTACTTTTCATGAAAATTTTGCTCACTGGAAAGCATACTATAATGTGAAAATGTACTATTATATTCTTTCCGTACTCCCATCAGTCCTCAAGTAGTGGGTAGCCCTCCAGAAATATCCCATGGGCACATGTGGATATAACAGAGATCGTTCAGCAACTTTTTTCACTTCCCAACACATCTTGGAACTCTTTCCATATAAATTCACGTTTTTCTCTTTATTACTATCTATATAGTATTGTATGGATAGATCATAACTTTTTTTTTTTGTCAGACATGGGGCTTGAACTCAGGGCCTGGGCACTGTCCCTGAGCCTTTTCAGTCAAGGCTAGCACTCTGCCATTTTTAGCCATAGCACCACTTCCAGTTTACTAGTGGTTAATTGGATATGAGTATCATGGACTTTCCTGCCCAGGCTGGCTTCAAAACATGATCCTCAGATCTCAGCCTCCTGAGTAGCTTGTATTATAGGCATGAGCCACTGGTGCCTGGCTAACTTTTATTTTTAATTGATAGTATTGAGGATTGAATTTAGGACCTCATGCTTGCCAAATGGGTGCTTTATCACTTGACCCATTCTCCCCCCAGCCCTTCTTTTGTCAGGCTATTTTGGAGATGGAGTCTAGTGAACTTTTCTGCCTGGACTGGCCTCAGAATGTGATCACCTAGATCTCAGGCTCCTGCATAGGATTACAGATATGAGCCACAGGTACCTAGATACCATAATTGATTTAGTTGATATCTGTCCTAGAAATGATAGTAATGGCTGTAATAACCTTTGTATATGTAAGAATAAAGACCATGGTCTTAACTAGGAGCTAAACTTCCTTAACTTTTTTTTTCCCTTTCTTAGGCTTCTTACCATTGATCTGAATGTGGGTGTGTGTTTCTATGCCGCAGTTCATAGAGTGGGATTGAACCCAGGGGCTCAAGCATACTAGTTAGGTAATCATCATACTACGTTAAGTATTAAGTTTTAGTTGTGCGATTAAAGAGTATAATCCATGCTGCATCCCTTCAATGAATGTCTAGGAAAGGACAGGCATTTTGGATGAACAGATGAATCAGATAAAGCAACAAGCAAAACATTTGTGTTTGAATTAATTCATTCATGAACTGGTGGATTCTGTTCTAGTATTTGAAATAGTTACATTCACTTAAATGAATGTAACTAGTCCATGAATGACTTTTGTCTGTACTGACTAGCAAAGAAATGGTGTGATGAAGAGTCAGTTATCTGACTTTCTTGGGCAGTGCATGACAAAGGGAAAAGGCTGTGATTTTCAAACCAGGATTCAGATTCAGGAGGTGGGAGGTAAGGATGCTGGACAGCTAATACACTGTGCACACTCTGGTCCTATATCCTCATCTGATAAGTTGGGAGATTCCGTATTAAGAGAGTTAAAAGAGAATGAATGAAGAACAAACCCAAACCCTCAACTAGAAGCTGAACTTCCTTAGTTTTATCTTTCCCTGTTTCAAACCCCCTCTTACCCTCTGGCTTGTCTTGTTGCTTCTGAGTATGGTTTTTTTTATTTGTTTTTTGTCAGTCATGTGGCTTGAACTTTGGGTCTGGGTACTGTCCCTGAGCGCTTTGGTTCAAGGTTAGTGCTCTACTACTTTGAGCCACTACCTGTTTTTCTAGTGGTTAATTGGAGATAAGAGTCTCACAGACTTTCCTGCTTGGACTGGTTTTGAACCATGATCCTCATATTTCAGCCTCCCAAGTAGCTAGGATTACAGGCGTGAGCCACTGGTGCCCAGCTTGTGACTATGTCTAACTTCCTTTTAATCTATGAATTTTTTGAGAACAGAAATTCTATGCTTTGTAACATAGACCTTGCTCATGATAGGTATGTATTTTAAAGTGAATGACACATGAAAGAACCAGGTAAATGAATGTTTGTTTTGGCAGTACAAAGGTTTGAACTTAAGGCCTGTGCTTGCTAGGCAGGCCCTTAACACTTGAGTCATGCCTCCAGCCCTGTAATGATTTTTTTTTGCTTATTTTGAGACAGGGTGCCCAGGTTGGCCTGGAACTCATGTTCCTCCTGCCTCATCCATCCAAGTGTTGGGATTATAGGCATGTACCATCCTGCTTAGTTTGTGTTTTCCTTTTTGGTAGAAGAGAGGAGATTTGTAAGTTGTCTTAGACCTGAACAGATTATATTTTAAAAAATGAATTTCAAGCCAGGTGCTGGTGGCTCACACCTGTAATGCACTGACAGGAGGCTGACACTCAAGGATTGAGATTTGAAGCCAGCCTGGGCAGGAAAGTTCGTGAGACTCTTATCTCCAATAAATTACTCAGAAAAAGCCGAAAGTGGCACTGTGGCTTAAGTGGTAGAGCACTAGCCGTGAGTACAGAGAGGCTTAGGGACAGCACCCAGGCTCTGAGTTCAAGCCCCAGGACTGACCAAAAAAAAAAAAAAGAATTGCAATTAGTTTTTTGGGTGGGTCCTTATTCATTTGTTTATTAAATTCAACATTTATTGAGCACCAATTATAAGTGTTCTAGGTGCTATGGTACAAAACCGAGTCTCCTTTCAAGACCACCAAGTAAATCTCTTACAGGGGCTGAGAACAGCTGAGCAGCAATGCAGTGGGATAATGAAGAGGGTACAGTGTATACCTGTGCAGTTCAGTCAGGAAGAGCCTCCTTACTAAGGCAGTGTCTGAACAAGGACCAGGAGGGGTGCAGTAGGCACCCATGGAAATGCTGGGCCAGATAATTCCAATTGGACAGAACAGGAAGAGCAGACCCTGAGTGGAGTATGTCTTTGAACAAGGAAGCTGATTGCCATGAAAGTGTGGGAGAACTTGAGATAAAGGTGGGACATGTAGATCATGAAGATAGATGTATCAATAAAGAGGGTCAGTGTTTTGTTTTGTTTTATTTTGTTTTTTGGTGCTTAACATGGAACCTGTGGCCTCAGGCATGCTAGCCAAGTGTTCTGCTACTGAGCTTACCTGAAGCCTGAGAGTTTAGTGTTACCTTCTTTATTATCCTTATTTGTTTCTGATGCTGGGATTTAACCTGGTTCTCATTCATGTCATAGCATGCACTCTACCACTGATCTACAACTCTAGGAACATGTTTTTAAACTTAATTAATTATACATTTTAAGTAATTAATTTATTCAGTGCTCAGAATCAGACTTAGGGTTTTGTATCACTAAGCTACCTTCCCATCCCCAACCCTGCCTTCTATTCTTAGGAAAGAAGGGTACTCGGGTTTGAACTCTGTGTATTACACTCACTAGATCGGTGCTTTACACTTGAGCCACAACCCCAGCATTTTTTGCTTTGGGTATTTTTCAGATAGGGTTTCATGCCCCTTTTGCAGGGCCTGCTTCAGACCATGGTCCTCCTATCTATGCTTATGGCATAGCTAAGAAAATAGGCCTGCATTATCCTGCCCATGCAATTGTAACCCCTCTGTACAGTATGTTCACAAATAAAATAAAATTAAAAAAAAAAGAAAAAAGAAAATAGGCCTGGACCACCATGCCCAGTTTGCTTGTTGAGATGGAGATCTCACTAACTCTTTTCCCAGGCTGGCCTCCAACTGTAATATTCCCAGTCCTTTGCCTTCAGAGTAGCTGCAATTATAGGTATGAACCACTGTGCTCAGACTGTCTTCTTTTTTAAAAAACATACATTTTTATTATCTTTAAATAATGGCAAAAAGGGATTGCCATTCTTGATTGATATCAGTCCTTTTGCCATTCTGCCCCTTCCAACCCCTCTCCTTGATTTTCCTAGTTTCATAGAATATACATTGAATAGTGTGACTGCATTCTTCCTCCTCCCCTTCTCTCTTTATTCATCTGCCTATCTGCCTTTCATCTCCTTCTTTTCTTCCCCCAGCTATCCTGGCTGGCTTAGAACTGCAAACCTCAGATCTCAGCCTCCCAAGTAGCTAGGATTTACAGGCATGAACCAGTGGCACCCAGCTCTGTCTTCTTTTTTAAAAAGCAAAAATAGTTTGGACTTTGAATTTGTAGATTAATTTGGGTTTTGAAAAAGCATAATTGGCTAATTTTAGAAGTTTAGTCTATGTGCCAGGAGTGTGGTTTACCTAAATGCAGGAGTTCAATCCCCAGGGGAAAAGAAAAAGCCTCAAAAAAATAAAGGCTCAAGCTGGATGCCCATAGCTCATGCCTGTAATTCTAGGTACTAGGTACTCAGGAGGCTGTGATTTTATGATCACAGTTCAAAGCCAGCCCTGACAGGAAAGTCTGTGAGACTCTTTATCTTCCAAAAAGCCGGAAGTAGAGCTATGGCTCAAATGGTAGAGCTCTAATCTTGAGCACAAAAGGCTCAGGGACAGTGCCCAGGTCCTGAGTTCAAGCCCCAGGACCAACACACACACACACACACACACACACACACACTAAGGTGGGCCTGGGTATGTGTGGAATGCTAGATTCAGGCTCATTGTTAGCTGGGTGGTTTCCTCAGCTGGCTCACAGAAGTCTCCAGGATCCAGCGTCTCTTTGAGGACTTCACTCAGCCACTCACCCAAGTCCTAAGCATGTTGATCTAGGCTATAGTGGCTGTGTTTCCTTTGCTATTTTCTAGGTAGAGATATATATTTGGCCAGGTTTACCTCTGACCCATGGTGTGACAGGGTGTCTAGTGGTCCCTGTATCTTCTGTTGTGGGAACAATGTGGTTTGGAGGAGGGATGGGTAAACTACGGCCTGCACATGAGCTGTCTGATTTTCTTTTCTTTTCTTTTTTTGGGGGGGTGTCCAGTCGTGGGGCCTGAACTCTGGGTCTGGGTGCTGTCCCTCAGCTCTTCAGCTCAAGGCTAGTGCTCTACCACCTAAGCCACAGCGCCACTTGAGGCTTTTTTCTTTTTGCTTATGTGGTGCTGAGGAATCGAACCCAGGGCCTCATGCATGCAAGGCAAGCGCTCTACCACTGAGCCACCTTCCCAGCCCCAACTGTCTGATTTTCTATATAGCTCTTGAGCTATTTTAAAAATGTTGGAACTGCTGTCTGCTTGTGGCTCTTTCCTGTAATTCTGGTTACTCAAAAGGCTGAAATTCAGAGGCTCAAAGTTCAAAATCAGACTCTTATCTTCAAAAGTAACCAGCAAAAAGTTGGGTTGGAGATGTTGGTCATATGGTAGAAGAGCCAACTAAGCAGGCTCAGCTAGGTCAAGTAAGCATCTATCTCTGAGTCCAAACCCCAGTATGGGCAAAAATAAATTGTTGAAACAAAAATCAAGTATTGTTTTGTGACTAATGAACATTATATGACATATACATATAAAGTTTAATTGATGCACAGCTATGCTCATTCTCTTACATATAATCTGTGGCAGCTTTCCCATGATGTCAGCAGAATCAAGCAGTTGGAGTAGAAACTATATGGAATATTTGTCACCTGATTCTTCAGCTGACAAGTTTGCTGACGTTTGGCTCTCTACAATATGGAGTTACCCAGGTCCACAATCATACTTTATTCTGCTACTGTCCAGCTGTGTGTTCCTCAAGTCTATTCCTTCTCTAGGCCTATGTCTTATCTGTAAAACTAGAGATACTATTGAGAAGGCAAAGAAAGGAGACTCACAATTTAAGACCAAGCTGAGAAACTTAGTGCAGCTCTGGCTACTCAGGGAGGCTGAGATCTGAGGATCGCCGTTCAAAGCCATCCTGGGCAGGAACATCTGTGAGACTCTTATCTCCAATTAACCACCAGAAAACTGGAAGCGGCACTGTGGTTTAAGTGGTAGAGCACTCACCTTGAGCTAAAGAGCTCAAGGACAGCTTCCAGGTCCAGAGTTCAAGCCCCACGACTAAATAAATAAATAAATAGTAAAGAAAGGGCTGTGTGTATATGACTGAGTGGGAGAGCATTTGCCTAGCATAGGTGAGACTCTTCAGTACAGTCCCCAGGTCTGCAAAAATGAAAAAGGGATAGCAGTAATCTAACCTACTTTATTGGGTGGCTGTGAAGACTGGTGGCTGATTCTTGTCTTTTAGCCAGCTGGATGCCTGGTGCTGCCCTTGGATCCCACTGAGGCCTATCCTGATGCACAGATTGTTCTCCTAATCAGAACTTATTATTCAGTTGTGGTCTAGAAGAGCAAAGGCTTTTATTTGTATTTACACTGGTAGGGGATATCAAGTATTTATAAGCTAGGAACTATCTTATTAACTTCAGGTTTGCTTAACTCCCATTTATAACACTCTTCCATGATGATATCTATGGCTGAAGTCCACCTTGAAGGACATCAGATTCTCTGCTTGGAGGTTGGTGTGAGATGGCAATAAATAACTGCTGTACATTGCTGGTAGAGAAAGCACCTTTGAAGTACAGGCACAGCCATCCTGAGTCCTGAACCAGTAAATGCTAGTAGGAGATGGGAGGTACGAGTGATGAAAACTGAATTCTGCAGTCCTGCTGAATCAGTGATGGCCATTTTAGTAATGTAGTGGTTGTTTATGATTTTACACGAATACAGTAGGAGGTACACTTAAAAAGGACACAAATAGTAGGTACCAGTAATTCCTCAGCTGCCCTTGTGCTCTGGTAGTGTCTTGTCAAGAGGAAGGGCCCAAGAGTTAATGATGATGAGCAGAAGAAGGGGGTGTTACTCTGGAAGTGAGTACAGGTGTTGGGCAGAGTGGCATAGCAGCACGGGGTGTCAAAGAAGAGCGTTTTCAGCTTCTACTTTATTCCCAGGGCCAGGTTCAGGGGCCAAACTGAGTTGTTAGGTATCATAGTAAAAAAGAAAAAAAAAGAAATGTCATCTAAAAATATCCTTTACAAAGATGTGCTATATCAAAATACTCATTATACCTTGACCATTCATTCATTTATTCATTCATTCATTCATTTTGTATTGGTACTATGGCTTGAATTCAGAGCCTGGAGTCTGTCCCTTGGCCTTCTTCAGTCAAAGATGATACTCTGTCACTTGAGCCACTCTTCCACTTCTGGCTTTTTTTTCTGGCAAGGGGGGGGAGAGGGGTGTGTCAGTCATAGGGCTTGAACTCAAGGCCTGGGTACTGTCCCTGAGCGTTTTCACTCAGTCTACCACTTGGACCCCCAGCTCTACTTCTGATTTTCTGATAGTTAATTGGAGATAGGAGTCTCATGGACTTTCCTGTCCTGGCTAGTTTTGAGTCTTGATCCTCAGACCTCAGCCTCCTGAGTAGCTACTAGCACCTGGCATAATTATGGCTTTTGGGTAGTTAATAGAGATAAAAGGTTCATGGCCTTTCCTGCCCTTTGAACTATGATCCTAAGATTGTGTTGTTGTTGTTGGGGTGGTAGTGGTGGTGGTCATAGGTTTTTTAAAAAGAGGTAGCCGAGTAAGAACAGCACCATGCACGTGGTATTCAGGTAAGGGGTAGGTTTATTCAGTAGACCTGCTGGGACCAGGCAAGGTTGGCACTCCACGCGGCTGGCACCAGGCCATCTGGGTCCTCCACACGGTGGGGAAAGGCCTGGGAAAGAGAGCTGGGAGAGCCGGGAAAGAGAGAGAGCTGGGAAAGAGAGAGAAAAGAGCTAGAAAAGAGAGAAAATAGCTAGAAAAGACAGCATCTGGGAAAGAGGTGGGAAAGAGCAAGCTAGGAAAGAGAAGAAAGCTGGGAAAGAGAAGAGAAGGAAAGAGCTGAGAAAGAGCTAGACAAGAGCAAATAGAGGGCATCTGGGCCTGGGCCAGGCCTTATCTAGGGTATGGGCGTAGAAAGGTGTGGCCACATCAAATTCAGATGTGACCTCAGCGGATGCAGATGTGACCTCTTCCGGGTGTCCCAGTTGCCTAGGTAACGCAGGTACTGGGTGGAGACTTTGCTGTGAGGAGGGTGGAGTCTGCTAGCCATCCTGGAGCGGACCTTTCATTGAACTCAGGGCATGGGTGTTGTCCCTGGGTTTTCCGCTCCAGCCTCTCTATTACTTTGTGCCACAATGCTGCTTCCGGTTTTCTGGTTGTTAATTGGAGTAAGAATCTCATGGACTTTTGTGTATGCTAAGCACATACTATAGCAGTGCCCCCAAGCCCTCAATTCATATTCTAAAGATTGCTTTATAACTTAATTAACTGACTTATTGCAAGAAGGTCTTACTGTTTAGTTAGGCTGGCTTGACTAAAAACTTACCATCCCCCTGCCTCAGAGACTCCAGAGTCCTGTGAAGACTTCAGCCAACATATTAAGCAAGTGTTCTGAGTTTCCAATTTAATTTAATTTAATTTATTTTGTTGCTTGAACTCAGGGCCTGGGTGCTGTCCCTGAGCTCTTTTTGCTTAAGGCTTGTGCTTTACCACTTTGAGCCACAGCTCTACTTCTGATTTTCTGGTGGTTCATTGGAGATAAGAATCTCATGGAGGGTTGGGAAGGTGGCTCAGTGGTAGAGTGCTTGCCTTGCATGCATGAGGCCCTGGGTTCGATTCCTCAGCACCATATAAGCAAAAAGAAAAAAGCCAGAAGTGGCGCTGTGGCTCAAGTGGTAGAGCGCTAACCTTGAGCTGAAGAGCTGAGGGACAGCTCCCAGGCCGCAAAAAATTTTTTTAAAAATTAAAAAAAGAATCTCATGGACTTTCTTGTGCAGATTGGCTTTGAACATCGATCTTCAGATCTCAAGCCTCTTGAGTAGCTAGGATCACACACATGAGCCACCTACACCTGGCTGAGTTTCTAATTTTACTTTTAAGGTTGAAGTGGTCAACAAATATTGGTCACTGTTTTTCTTAAGTTGAAAGATTTCTCTTGCTCACCTTTGAGAAAATGCTCTACCTTCAAGTCTAAATAAATAAAAAATGTAAGTCATTCTTAAAATAAGAATGAGCAGTATTTTGTGAAACAGGTGGCTGGTCTAGCTCACAGTGCATCCAGCTGTACAACTGCTTTCCCTGGAGGCATTTGCAATATTTCAGTACAGCCAGCAGAAGAGCTTTCCACAACTTCTCAATTGGTCACATAGATTATTAAAAAAAAATATGAGGGCTAGAGTTAAAGCTCAGTGGCAGAACATGATTAGCATGAGCAAGGCCTTGAGTTCAATCTCCAACACTGAAAACATTTTTAAATTAAAAAATCAGCCAGACATGTGTTCTCTCTCATTTAAGGAAGTTGGATCTAAATTATAAACATATATGAAAACATTAGAAAGAAAAAAAAAGCCATGTGCCAGTAGCTCATACCTATATCCTAGCTACTTAGGAGGTTTGAGATCTGAGGATCAAGGTTCAAAGCCAGCCTAGACAAGAAAGTCCATGAGATTCTTTTTTTTTTGCCAGTCATGGGCCTTGAACTCTGGGCCTGGGTGCTGTCCCTCAGCTCTTCAGCTCAAGGCTAGCACTCTACCACTTGAGCCACAGCGCCACTTCCAGCTTTTTTCTGCTTATGTGGTGCTGAGGAATCGAACCTAGGGCCTCATGCATGCAAGGCAAGCACTCTACCACTGAGCCACCTTCCCAGCCCTCCATGAGATTCTTATCTCCAATGAACCACTAGAAAATCAGAAGTAGAGCTGTGGCTCAAAGTGGTAAAGCACTAGGCTTAAGCAGAAAATGCTCAGGGATAGCACCCAGGCTCTGAGTTCAAGCACCAAAATAAACAAATTAAATAAATACAAAATTGGAAACTCAGAACACTTGCCTAATATGTTGGTGCAGGCGGAAATCTTCACAGGACTCTGGAGTCTCTGAGGCAAGAAGATGGTGAGTTTTTGTTTTGTTTTGGGGTTTTGGGTTTTTTTGGTTGGTCATGGGGCTTGAACTCTGGGCCTGGGCGCTGTCCCTCAGCTCTTCAGCTCAAGGCAAGCACTCTATCACTTGAGCCACAGCACCACTTCTGGTTTTCTAGTAGTTAATTGGAGATGATCGGACTTTTGTGCCCGGGCTGGCTTTGAACTGCAATCTTCCGTTCTCAGCCTCTTGAGTAGCTAGAATTACAGGCATGAGCCACTGGTGACCTGCTCAGGATGGTGAGTTTTTAGTCAAGCTAGCCTAACTAAACAGGAAGACCCTCTTGCAGTAAGTAAATTAATTTATAAAGCAATCTTTAGAATATGAATTGAGGGCTTGGGGGTGAAGGTCAGTACTAGAGTATATGCTTAGCATGCACAAGGCCCTGGGGAAATGTGTCAGCATTTGGATTTGCTGAATAACCCAGTGAATCAATGTATTCTGAATAACTAAGAGTAAAGGTTACAAAACTACCCCTGAGCAAAAATCCATTCTGAGTGTCAGTTGAGACCGGTTAACAGATTTTAATGTAACATCTCAAAAATCTCAGTGTAAGCCAGGTGCTGGTGGCTTGTCTATAATCTTAGCTACTCATGAGGCTGAGATCTGAGGATCATGGTTTGAAGCCAGCACTGGCAGGAAAGTCCATGAGATTCTACTCAGAAAAAGCCAGAAGTGACACTGTGGCTCATGTGCTAGCCTTAAGCAAAATAGAAGCTCTGGGACAGTGCCCGAGTCCTGAATTCAAGTATCACAACTCTCTCTCTCTCTCTCCCCTTCCCCCTCCCTCCCTTTCTCTCCCTTTCTCTCCCTCTCTCTCGCTCTCTGTCTCTGTCTCTTTCCCTCTCTCCCTGTCTCTCTCTGTCTCTCTGTCTCTGTCTCTGTCTCTCTCTCTCTCACACACACACACACAAACTAGAAACCAAGCCCGCAGACCATTCCCCCTTACCCAGCTTACCCAGAGAAAAAGCCTCAGTGATAAATATTTCTGCATGGCAGCTAACCTTTGAGAAACTGTCATTTTGAGTTTTGGTATAGTATCAAAAATGCTTACAATTATCTGAAAAGGCTATTAAAATATTCTTATTCTGTCTACGTATTTCTTTGAGGCTAAAATCTCGCCATGGATTTCAAAACAACATAGTCCAACATACTGAGCTAGGAAAAGTCAACTGTCTTTATAAATCTGGACATAGAAGAATTTGTAGAATGGGAAATCAATGTCACTTTTCTTACTTCCATTTTGGTTTTGTAAAACATGTCCGTTTTTCATAAAAATATCATTCATAGGCAATGTATTTGTTATTGTTTTAAATGAATTAACTATTTTGAATTCCTAGCCTAGTATCTATTATGGTATTTCCTGAAACCACAGTTCTGAAGGCACAGTTCTAAGGACATTCGTTAAAGTAGTCTTTTTGAATCATGTTCTCCCAAAGGCCTGGTATTGTCCTTTTATAATTCCTTCTCCCTGTTTATAAGTGAAGGCCCTTTGCTCACCCATCCTGAATGTTAGTAAGGTGCATGGTTTCAATAAGTAAGACTCAAAGAATGCCAGTGCCATGACAGTAACACAAAAGGCTCCCCTCCTTGCCTACCCCTCCCTCACTTTTCCCTCCCTTCCTTCTTTCTTCCAACTGAAGCATTGTGCATGCTAGGCAAAGCAAATCTTATCATTGAGCTATACCTCTAGCTCTAGAATTTAAAAGTGAGGTTACCACAGGAAAATGTATATTTACACCTAAGTTGATTAGAAAAAATAAACCTGTTCATTTGTATTTAAGAAAGTATGTCTGTACCTGTCCGAGTGGTATACATTTGTAATCCTAGCACTTAGAAGGTTGAGGTAGGATTTTTAAGTTGGAGACCAGCCTAGACTGCACTGCATAAGGGAACACTGTCTCCAAAAAGAAAGAAAGAAAAACACCCAGTCTGATTTGAATAGCTAGAAGTACATCTGTGTGCATTCTCCATGAACTGAATGAGCTGGGTACCTAAGTAGAAGGGTTTAATGATGAAAATGTATTTATAGCACACAGGATACAAATGTGTTCTAAAATATATCACCAAAAGATGTATTGAAATATATTAATCTCATCCCTTTCTAATATTAGAAAATTTGGAACTGGTGTCTTTAAGAAGAGGAACCATTGTGTACAACACTGTTAATGTTTACAGAATTTGTGTAATTAGCAGCTGCTTTAACTTAAAAGTTGTCAAGAATCAAAAATATTAGAAGAGAGTATCTAGTTTTAAAGATTTTTTTCAAGAGCAGGGTTTGCAAAAGGTTTGGGTCCACTGTGGTTTAGCTCAGTAGAGCCTGGAGAGAACGGGGCAGTGATTTGGGGACCATACTACTACAGGTCAGTAAGCCACAGTAATGTCACAAAGTGTCAGGAGTGATGATGCTCAGAGACATGTATCAGGTCAGACAGCAGCTACCTGAGGGACTTGTTAACTTTAGCTTTAAGGGTGGGGATCGTGTCAAGGAGGTGACTACACCCTAGATAAAACTGCAAGGGCTGGATGAAAACATCAACCTTTTGGCTTTTGTCAAATTCCTAATCACCAGAGATCACAACAGGATTTCGTGGAGCCATTTGTTCATTTATTTGTATGTAATGGTCTTTACTGCTGATCACTAAGGATCTGGTAGTATGATACAATACAATATATTTTGCAGAAAAACAGCCATTTATGGTTTTGTCCTCATATCATCTGTGAGCTCCTTGTACATCATGCATAGTTCCTTGATGGTGTAAGATGGAGTAAGTAAAATAAATATGGTGGCCCTCCTACCATAGGCCACGAATGACATGAATTGCCCTATTTTTTCCAAGACCCTTGGAGGTAGTCAGTATTTCAGGTTCAGGTGAGACGATGAGGAAGTCAGGTGCCACAGTTGACACAGTTGCTTTTGGTCCCATGTCATGAGAGAGTTGAGATCAGACTGGTTCTGGTCCCAGAGCTCAAGTGCTGGGCTGGAGCTCCACAGCTTCCTATGCAGTAGCTACTGTCTGTCTTTGGGTATACAAATGATGCGTGGGGAATTTTGACTCATATCTTAAGAACCAAATTCAGGACCAAATTAAATTTAATTGATAGTTATTGCTATATATGTCATTTAAGAATCAAGTAAATGAAAAAGACTTTTTTAGTCCCTAGAAAGATAAAAATTAAATTTTACTAGCTAGCAGTACAATATACAGTGGGCTTTTGAAACAAATTGTCCTTCTCAATTAACCTGTATAATTAGTTAAATGTTGGTACTCAGCCATTATAACAAATGTTCAGAGAAATTTTTCTGAAGTATAAAAAGCTTGAAATATCAACCAAAATTTAAGCATTTAAAGAAGTTGAATTTCTTATGCCAATCAAAAATGTGTTTTTCTTAAACACAACTACCTAAAGCTTAAGACACAGAACAAATCAATTTGTGAAATAAAAGAGACAAATGCTTTACAGAGGTAGGAGGAATTATGCGTGCAGCCATTATAAAGTGTTTCAGACATGTAAAATGTAGATTATAGAGCAGTGAACACCTGTGTACCCATTTCCCGATGGGAGAAGTAAAATATAAAACATAGAGTTCAAGTCCACCTGGTGTCTCTTGCCCATTGAAATCTGGATCCACAGAGATTGCCATCTCCAGATTTCAATGTGGGTTTTTTTGTTTTTGTTTTGCATACATTTAAATGAACCAAGAAGCTGGAACTTGGAGTTTAAGGGAAGGGTTAGATGAGTGGAGAGAGGAAGGGTGGGCAAATGCAGTCATGATATTCAATCTATACATGTGAAAATGGAACTGAATGGTAATGGAAATGGCAAATTGAGGGCATGGGTGGTGTTGGAAGAGATGGGGAGAATAATGACGAAGGTGACATTGATCAAGATGCATTGTTTTCGAAGACTGACATGTTGAATTGAAACCCCTTTGTACAACTTAAGATAACAATTTAAAAAAAAACATGTACAGGGCTGGGAAGGTGGCTCAGTGGTAGAGAGCTTGCCTTGCATGCATGAGGCCCTGGGTTCAATTCCTCAGTACCACATAAACAGAAAAAGCCGAGTGCCATTGTGGCTCAAGTGGTAGAGCGCTTGAGCTGAAGATCTGAGGGACAGTGTCCAAGCCCAGAGTTCAGGCCCCTTGACCAACAAAAAAATTTTTAAAATGTACATGTAATATAGATTACATGTCCAAACATGTAAGTTTATGCTAGGTCAGCTTTCTGTTGCTCTAATGAATACCTGAAGTGTTCACCTTATAAGGAGAAAGTTTTGGAGGCTTCAGTCCATGACTGTTTAGTCCTGGTGCTCTAGGATCTGATGAGTTGGATTGTACATCATGGTAAAAGTGTGTGGTAGAGCCAGGAAGCAAAGAGAAAGAAAGATACTTGGGTTTCTGCTCTTTGAGGTCTTCTCCCTGCCTGGGCCTCTCACACAAGGCTTCCCACTGGGTTCAACCTTTTCAAGTTTCCACCATCCCCCAAGAGTACCAAGCTGGGAACCAAGCCTTTAAGACAGGGGCCAATGGGGGATATCCCAGATCCCTTCAACCATTTTTATAAACACTTATCATCAGTGAAATCTGCAGCTTTCCCCTTTAGCTCAACTTTATGTTGTGATGTTGATTTCTTTTTTTTTTTTTTTTGTGATGTTGATTTCTATAGCTACAGTCAGTCCTTTCATTTTGACTGCTAATGTAGTAGGCAGTGATTTATTTGTTCTTCTGTCTGTGGAAATTTTGCTATTACAGTGCTGCCACAGTGAGTATTTCTATTCCAAGTCTAAATGAACATATAGGAAATTTTCTTTAATGCATCTACCTAGAACTGTAGTTATTATACAGAAAAAGTAGCTGCTATACAGAAAGGTATGCACATTTCTCCTCGATGCTGTTAAGTAAGTCTGCAGTGAAGTTTCACCTGGAGAGCCTCATCTGTTCTTTATCTGTTTCTGAGACTATGTGGCTCTCATTCTAAGTTCATTGCTCCTCTAAGTCCTCCTGTTATTCCAGCATCAGAGCTATACTGTCTTTATAATTACAATAATGTAATCAGCTTTCCAGTTTCCATGAAAGCCCTTCTAAGGACACTACCTTTTTTGGCACCACCATTTCTGGCTTGTTTATAATTATTATGTATCTTTATTACTTTCTTGATTCTTCGTTCTTTGTGTTCTCTCCATTTTTTTTTTTTTAGTTTCTGAGTTGTACAAAATTCTCTTCAATGAAAACATACTTCAAAGATTTAGATTTTAATTTGTGGCCATTTTGTGTTTTGGCACACCACGAATCTGAATAAGGCTAGAATGAAGTTCAGTGGTAGATGTGAATGGCCTTAAGTTTGACCTCTAAACAGTGTGAAAAAAAATTATGTTGGGTTCACTGCTTTTTGCTTTGCTGTGAGAAAGCCCCACAGTGGTTGTACTGTTTTATAGTCAGACTCAGAGTGTCTTAAGATTTCCATTGCTTTACATTTTCACTGTATTTGATCTTGTTAATTTTAATTATTCTATTGGACACATAGTAATATATGTGGTTCTAATTTTTTAATTTCCTTGGTAATAAATTATTGATCATCTTTTTATGTGCTTATTGGCCTTTTACATATTTTATTATGTGAGGGGTTTGTCCAACTATTTAGCTAAATTAGGTAATTTATCTTTTTTTTTTTTGTCGGTCGTGGGCTTGAATTCTGGGCCTGGGCGCTGTCCCTCAGCTCTTCAGCTCAAGGCTAGCACTTTACCACTTGAACTACAGCACCACTTCTAGCTTTTTCTATCTATGTGATGCTGAGGAATCAAACCCAGGTCCTTATGCATATGAGGCAAGCACTCTACCACTGAGCCACCTTCACAGCCCCTCATTTACCTTTTTATTTATGTATTATTTATATTTTGTCTGTCGTGGGGCTTGAATTCTGAGCCTGGGCACTGTCCCTCAGCTCTTCAGCTCAAGGTGAGCACTCTGGCACTCGAGCCACACCACTTCTGGTTTTCTGGTTGTTAATTGGAGATAAGAGTTTCACAGACTTTCCTGCGGGGGCTGTCTTTGAACCTCAATCCTCAGATCTCCTGAGTGGCTAGGATTATAGGTGTGAGCCACCAGTCCTGGCAGGTCATTTATCTTGACCATTGGAATTTATGAGTTCTTTAGGCTTTTTGGACATTAGTCTTTTGTCAGATGATTTGTAAATAGTTTTCTCTACCCTCTAGTTGGCCTATTCATTTTCTTTTTAAATAAATTTATTTATTTATTTTGGGTCCGGTTGTGGAGCCTAAACTCTGGGCCTGGATGCTGTCCCTCAGCTCTTCAGCTCAAGGCTAGCGCTCTACCACTTGAGCCCCAGCACCACCTCCGGCTTTTTGCTTTTTGCTTACGTGGTGCTGAGGAATCGAACCCAGGGCCTCATGCATGCAAGGCAAGCTCTCTACCACTGAGCCACCTTCCCAGCCCCATCATTTTCTTAATGGTATCTTCATCTAAAAATGTTTAGTTCTGATGTAGTCTAAAAATGTTTACTAAAGGGCTGGGAAGGTGGCTCAGTGGTAGAGCGCTTGCCTTGCATGCCTGAGGCCCTGGGTTTGATTCCTCAGCACCACATAAGCAGGAAAAGCCAGAGTGGTGCTGTGGCTCAAGTGGTAGAGCACTAGCCTTGAGCTGAAGAGCTGAGGGACAGCGCCCAGGCCCAGAGTTCAGGTCCCACGACCGGACCCAAAAAAAAAAAATGTTTACTAAAAATGTTTAGTTCTGATGTAGTCTAATGTATGAGGGTTTTTTTTCATAATTACTGCTTTTTGTGCTTGGCATAAGAAAATTTGTCTATTGCCAAGTCAAAAGGTATGCGTTCTTCTAAGATTTTTATGATTTAAAATTTTTGCATTTTGGCTTATACTTCACATTAATTTTGATGTACGTTTGAAGTAAGGATAGTAATATATTATCTCTAATCTTTTTTTATTTTTTGTCACTTGTGGGACTTAAACTCAGGGTCTGGTTGCTCAAAGCTAGTGCTCTATTACTTTGAGGCCCAGCTCCACTTCCAGTTTTTCAATAGTTAATTGGAGATAAGAATCTCATGGACTTAAGATGGAGATAAGAATTTCCTGGACTGGGCTGGGAAGGTGGCTCAGTGGTAGAGCGCTTGCCTTGCATACCTGAGGCCCTGGGTTCGATTCCTCAGCACCACATAAATAAAAAGAAAAAAGCCAGAAGTGGCACTGTTGCTCAAGTGGTAGAGTGCTAGCCTTGAGCTGAAGAGCTGAGGGACAGCACCCAGGCCCAGAGTTCAGGCCCCACGACAGGACCCCCCCCCAAAAAAAAAAAAAAAAAAAGAATTTCCTGGACTGGCATTGAATCACAATCCTCAAATCTTCCCAACTACTAGGATTAGGTGTATGAGCTACTGGTGCTCAGCTTATCTCTGATTTTTTTGTTTTGTTTTTTGCGACAAGATCTCCCTCTATAGTCCAGGCTGGCCTGAAACTTACTCGATAGCCCAGTTTAGTCTAGAATTTAACAACCTTTCTGCATCAGCTTTCTACCTGGCCAATTTACAATATGCATGTGCTTCTGTTTAGTATTTTTTTTTCTTCAATCATGAGGCTTAAACTCAGGGCCTGGGTGCTCTACCACTTTGAGCCACAGAGCCACTTCAGGTTTTCTGGTGGTTAATTGAAGATGAGAATCTCACAGACTTTCCTGTGCAGGCTAGCTTTGAACTGCAGTCCTCAGATCTCAAGCTTCCTGAGGAGTTAGGATTACAGGCATGAGCCACCAACACCAGGCTATTTGTTTTGTTTTGCTTTGCTTTTTTTTTTTTTCAGGTCTGCATAACAGGTATTTCATTTTTCCTAAATATTTCATTAGCCTGATAAAAACATTTCAATTCACTAATGATAAAAATTGATTCCAATGCTACTTTATTTAAGCAATGGTTTTGAATACATATTAATTTCTATGATTAGTGATTTCCTTAAAAAGAGACATAGGGTTGGAATGTAGCTCAGTGGCAAAGCACTTGCCTACCAAGTGTAATGTCCTGGGTTTGATCCCTAGTACCAAAAAAAAAAAAAGTCACACACACACACACACAAATACAGTTTTTAAAAAAAAATAGTCATAGCCCCAGTTACTCCCTGGCTGGAAAACCACTAAAACCACATGATACATGCAAGGTTAGTGGAACCCTGGCTGCTCTGATGACACACACACAAAAACTGAGCCACAGAGGAGATGAGGATGGTGATGTTTGCTTGAGCCTAGAGTTGAAAGCCTGGTTGATATTGGGCAAGAACAGGAATAACTTGCTTCGCTAAGGTCTCACATCTGGGTAATTTTTATTTATTAATTTATATGAGAAGAAGAAAAGTTGATTTTGGCTCACGGTTTCAGAAGGTCAAGCCATGGTTACTTGGCCCCACTGCTTTGGGCCTGTGTCCTGGCTGAATCTCTTGTTAGGAGGTGTGTGGTTTAGTAAAGTTCAGCTCGTGGTATGTGAGCAGCAAGAAGTAGATATATTAAAACATGGCTATTGATTTTTATTTGTTTGTTTTGGTTTTGTCTTATGAGATGGCCTCAGGAGGTAGCCCAAGCTATTCTGGGTCTTGCTATGTGCTTAGGCTGATCTTGAACTTGTGGAGGAATTATAGGTGTGTTTTACCTCAGCCGGCTTAAATCTTGTTTTTAGATGTGTGTTGGAAATTGTGTTTACAGAATTATCTTTTTTCTTCCTCAGAAGTCTCATTTATGTCTTGATGTTTTCAGTGAGTATCTGATAATACAGCAGCATTGAATAAAAAAAAATCAGAGTTGAGTTCTTTGGACATGTTATTTATCTGTGCTTAGCAAATAGCAAATAATGATACTGGCATTTCTCTTTAAAAAAATATCCTTTTGAAATTTATTTTCTGAGTTGCTCTGTCGATAAAAACTACTTTGAAGCTAAAATGTTATTAAATAAAAGAATTGGTATCCATTTTTGTAAGATGATCTTGTTTGAAGAGCGGGTGAGCTTTTGATGTCCCTTCCAGTCTCAATCTTTCAGGAATGAATTGCCAGCTAAATAAAAAGGGCGTAGAAGCCATCTGGTAGTTATATATGGAATGGGAACAGATGAAGTCTCGTTGAGATTGAGTTTCTCATAGCAGTCTTCAGGTGAATGTGTGTGTAGTGTGGTTGTGGTGAAGGAGCAGCTAGGCTGCTGCACGGGAAGGATGAAGGGCCCACCTGGCATAGAGAACAGCCCTGTGAGGACAAGTCCTGGGGGTCTAGGTTTCTGTTGATCTCATCTTTGTTTTGTTTTTTTTTTTTAGTAGTAGAGATTTGGGCTTATTCTGTTCCTATGGCCATCTAGAATATGATCGTCTTCTGAAAACTCAGTCTTTAACCTTGACTCTTGGGAATCTCTGGTGATCAGATGGACAAAGAGCCAGTCCTGAACAACCCAAATCCTCTGTTAGAGGATAATGAACATGAACACCAAAGTATAGGGGTGATGGAATTCCTTCCTTCCTTCCTTCCTTCTCTCTCTCACCCTTCCTTCCCTCCCTCCTTCCCTCCTTCCTTCCTTCCTTCCTTCCTTCCTTCCTTCCTTCCTTCCTTCCTTCCTTCCTTCTCTTTCTACCAGTCCTGAGGCCTGGGCCCTCTCCCTGAGCTTCTTTTGCTCAAGCTAGCACTCTAGTGAGCCACAGCGCCACTTCCAGCTTTTTCTGTTTATATAGTACTGAAGAATCAAACCCAGGGCTTCATGCATGTTAGGCAAGCACTCTGTCACTAAGCCACATTCCCAGTCCAGTGATGGAATCTTTAGATAATTTATTTCCTAAAAATGATTTGTCTTTTTTGTTTGTTTGTTTGTCGGTTGTAGGGCCTGAACTCTGGGCCTGGGCACTGTCCCTCAGCTCTTCAGCTCAAGGCTAGAGCTTTTCCACTTGAGCCACAGTGCCACGTCTGGCTTTTCCTGCTTATGTGGTGCTGAGGAATCAAACCCAGGGCCTCATGCATGCAAGGCAAGCACTCTACCACGGAGCTACCTTCCCAGCCCAATTTGTCTTTTTTTGTGTGTGTGTGCCAGTGGTCCTGGAGCTTGAACAAAAGGCTTGGGTGCTGCCCATGAGCTTTTTTTCTCAAGGATAGCACTTTACCCTTGAAGCCCAGCTCTACATCTGGCTTTTTGGTGGTTGATTGGAGATAAGAGTCCCATGGACTTTCTCGCCAGGGCTGCCTTCCAGTGGCAACTAATTCTCAGACCTCAGTCTCCTGAGTAGCTAGAGATCATAGGTGTGAGCCACCAGTGCCTGGTGGATGTCTGTCTTTTTTTATCTTTTAAGAAAACCAAAGGGAAAAAAAAAAAAAGAAAACCAAAGGAGCCTACTATGCCTATAGTACCTGTACTAGGGAGTTGGGGCAGGAGGATCAAGAGTATAAGGCCAGCTTGATTACCTGGGGAGATCCTGTCTTAGAAAATCAAGGGAAACCATGGGACCTATGTTTCTTTGGGCCTGGCTTACTTCACTTAATATAATTTTTTCCAAGTTTTTCCATTTCCTAACAAATGGGGCA